>NC_134878.1:6952094-6954594 GCF_041734735.1 Babylonia areolata | reverse complement strand
ACTTCCCCTTCGTCATAGTTGTCGTCGTCATCATTATTATTATCGTGATGGGCGTCATCATTAACATCGTCTGGTTTCATCGTCATGGGTGTTGTAGTCGTCATTGCAGTGTTCTGCTGCTGCTGAATTCTGGTGGTACCTAACTCAGCAATAGTTTACAAATCCACATTTCTTCCCCTGTGTTCTTTCCATTCCGTTTCGTTCCACAGACGGAAAAATCGGGTTTTTTTGTGTGGTTTTTTGACTCACTTGTGTAAACAAAGTGAGTCTATGTTTTAACCCGGTGTTCGGTTGTCTGTGTGTGTGTGTGTGTGTGTGTGTGTGTGTGTGTGTGTGTGTCCGTGTGTCTGTGTGTCCGTGGTAAACTTTAACATTGACATTTTCTCTGCAAATACTTTGTCAGTTGACACCAAATGTGGCATAAAAATAGGAAAAATTCAGTTCTTTCCAGTCATCTTGTTTAAAACAATATTGCACCTCTGGGATGGGCACAAAAAATAAAAAAAGAAGCCTAATTATATGCAAACTGCATTTACTGTTATATTTATATTTTTTGTATTCTCTAAACTTGGCACTTCGACCTCTTCAACAAGAGGAGTTATTATTATCATTTTTTTGTTCAAACAGGAACTTCTTTTGCTAAGCATGGAATTTTTATTTATTTTTCAAACGTTTTGGTGCAGATAGTAAAAAAAGGGAAATTACTCTGTAATTAATGCTAGGTGACTTAATTTATCACAAGTGAGTCTTGAAGGCCTTGCCTCTCTTGTTTAAAATATTTTTTTTATAGATACTCTACATTTCTTCCCCTGTAAAGAAGACCAGTCAAAGATTTGAGAGGAAGAAATGTAGAGTATATATTACAATGTTATCAACCATTTTAGAAGTCCCCCCCCACTCTCCCACCCCCGTCTTATAAACGGAAACGTACAAGGGGGAAGAACTGTGGATATTGCACAATAGTTATTATTGCAAATGTTTCTGTCATTGCTGCTGCTTTTGATACTGTCGTGGTGTATCTACTTCCCCCGTCCTCGCTTCTGCTATGCGCTACTGCTACCACTACTTCCGAGAAATTGCTTCTGCTTCTGCTGCAAGTAAGATAAGATAAGATAAGATAGGATAAGAATAACTTTATTATCTCCAACTGGAGAAATTTGGTCAGGTGCATTATCACAACATAGACAAGTAAACAACATGGGGACCATAACTGTAAAAGTCAATAACAGCTTTTACGAATATTACGAAGATACAAATGTAAAAAATATCACATACACCGTTTCATACATACATCCACACACTGCAGGTAATAACTAGTATTCTGAATGTAAAAACAGAAAGAATTAAGGAACATTATTTGAATATAATTATAAACATAGCCTACTATACTGCACATTGATTATAATAGACAGATAAGATAAGAATAAAAGATAAATTGCGGAAAACCGCAACCAGATAATCAGCACACACCCGCACCCCCCCACCCACCCCACACACGCGGATTACTCAAGTAGGCTATCACTCATACTGTCAGCACCGCTGGTGGGGATGCTGGAGCTCCTACTACTGTTGCCTGCCCCTGTTACCAATACTATTGTTACTGTTACTACTGCTTCCGTTGAAACAAGACCTATTACCGTACAATTTCTTTTACGCAGGCTGAAATTTGGACTTCAGGTGGTTTCTTTTTTTTTATCACAACAGATTTCAACACCTTAGATAATGTGGAAAAGGAATCTGTTCATCAGCTCTCTCCCATGTAAAACATGGTTTTAGAAATGCTGGTAAGCATTTCTCACAAAACTCTAGTTTGTGATTCCCTCTATTGATTTTCTCTTAACGTGACCATCTCGCTGCTGGAGGTGTTGGGAGCCGGGACGGAGGGTGTGGGGGTGGGGGGGGGTGGGGGGGGGGGGTGTCGTTTTCGGAGATCGCCCTGGTTCCTGATAAACTGCAGTATCCTGATATTTATCGATCCCAAGATGGCGAGGTTCCCAGACAGCAGTTGTTTGGATTGGCGTAGTGGTGGCGTGATGCGAAGTTTGAGGCTCTGAAGAATAACAAAAAAAAAAGAGAGAAAGAAGGGGAAGAGAGAGAGAGAGAGAGAGAGAGAGAGAGAGAGAGAGAGAGAGATTACAAAGAGGAGGAGGAGGAGAGAGAGAGAGACAGACAGAGAGAGACAGAATACACAGAGATGGGAGAGAGAGAAAGCACAAAGAGGAGGAGGAGGAGAAGGTGGAGAGAGAGAGAGAAAGAGAGAGAATAAAGAGGAGGGAAGAGAAAGTACAGAGAGAGTACAAAGAAGAGGAGGGGAGATAGAAAGGGACACAGAGAGAGAGAGACAGACAAACAGACAAACAGACAGACAGACAGGCAGACAGACGAAGAGAATATGAAGCAGTTGCTCATAGTATTGATTACGCTTGGCCGACAGTCAAGGTCAAATTTCTTGGTGCCAGTATGGACGTGACAAGAGCGGATCGTTGTAAACCTGACCTTC
>NC_134878.1:6934594-6947094 GCF_041734735.1 Babylonia areolata | reverse complement strand
TTCCCCAACTCAACATTTTTCACTTTTGACGGTGCTGTATCTTTTCTTTATCGGTGTTATCTCAGAAACTTCTGTTGCTTTACCAGCCGCCGTGGCGAAGTGGTTAGCGTCGCGGACTGACGGCTGGGAGGACGCGGGTTCGAATCCCAGCGGAGGTGGGTTTTTCGGCCCGTGGCCGGCTCCTACCCAGAGTTGAGTGTGCTGTGGGCTTAAATGGGGAGACTGGGACCACACAGTCGAGTGTCATCCGCTTCAAGGATGCGTCTTTGGGTGTGTTGCTCTAATTACCTGACCAACACTGCAAGTGTCTGTATCTCTCGGGCCTGGTTAACGCCGGGATATCATTATGACAGGAAGCGTAGAGTACAGCCTTGTCACGCTGTCCCAAACCAAAATGGACCTCTATAGCAACATCGTCATCATCATCGTCATCCTCCTGCTCCTTCATCGTCATCAATATAAACAAAATAGTCTCAAAGTCTGTGGCCTTTCATGCCCTGCTCTCATGGTGACCTCAGTTTCGATACCCCTCCACTTCCGTGCTTGGGGTGAGTCCTGTCAATGTCGTCAGTGTCGGCAGATTCATGGGGGGCTGTTGTTTGAGGGACGTGGTGGCGGTCTCCACTCTGGGAGGGACGCTCACTCAGTCTGGCTCCGCGACTAAGCCATTATTGTCGTTAGTAGGGGGCTTAGTAGGTGGTGTCCTAAGTACGTTAAAACAGAACAGGCACCACTGAACACCACCGAAGTGACTCAGCAGCAGTGCAGGGTCTCCTCTGGTGTGTGGCCTCCTGGCGACCTAACATCGATGGTTCCCTGTGGACTGCCGACGCTGGAACTGCGACGGACGAACCCTGGTGTGGCTGTGTATGGGGGAATCTAAATGAGCGGCGTGGGAGTAATGCCACTGAAACGGTGCAGATGATGGGGCAGCAAAAAAACAACAACAAAAAAACAAAAAAACAATTTCTGTTGCTTTGCCAGTTGGCTCCTTCCATGCCCCCCTCTCCCCACCCCCTATCCCCCCCCCCCCAGCTCTTCCCCCCCACTCCCCCCCCCCCCCCCTTCGGCCCTTCCCATAGTTGTCGGACTGTATATCATTTGTCTGCTGCTTAACAACTCGTCACAACTTTTCTATTGAACTTCTCCGACACTTTTCGTGATAGTTCAGTTTTGTTCAGATTGGAACTACTGTGATGAAAATTGTCTGACGCACTTCCCGACTTCTCTCGCTTTCTTTGAGTTGTTACTTTTTTGGTTACAGTGCCAACTTTATTTAACGTGCTGTGTGCTCATAGTTGTGAATGGCTAATCTGACAGGTTGGCGTCCTTCTGTGTACCTAGGGGTTGAAATGTAAGCAGATGCGTGCTGTACGTGTAGACAGTCCTTTTGACCAAAGATTCTTCTCTCAATTTTTTTTGTAAGACGAGGGAGAGATATAGAGAGACAGGGACACACACACACACACACACACACACACACACACACACACACACAGAGGGAGAGGAGGGTGGGGAGGAAACTCTTGATTGCCAACGTGAGACTTTAAATCAAATAAGTCATTACCGACAGCGAAAGACGCATTCCTAACAAGTGGAGCGAACTCAAGTCCCTGCTGTCTGGCCCGTGTCACAACCTACAGACAGGTTCTTTGCATAGCTCTGGACAGGAGCAGGGTGTCCGGCCCAAAAAACCCTCCCTGCCTCCCCCCCCCCTCCTCCTACACACACGTAAGTCAAGCTAAAGGCTCCATAGCCTTTTCGGTCGTAGGAGCAGTGAGAGTTTCAGTTTCAGTAGCTCAAGGAGGCGTCACTGCGTTCGGACAAATCCATATACGCTACACCACATCTGCCAAGCAGATGCCTGACCAGCAGCGTAACCCAACGCGCTTAGTCAGGCATTGAGAAAAAAAAAAAGAAAAAAAAGGTGAATAAATAATAGATAAGCGTACATAAATAAGTAAATAAATAAATAATTATAATATATAAAAAGGGGTAGTAGTAGTAATAATAATAATGATAATAGATAAATAAATAAATAGATCAATAAATAAGACAACAATGATGATAAATAAGCAAATAAATGTAAAACATGAAGACACACATTCACACATACATCCACACATGCATAACAGATATGCACCAAACATGCAGTTTCAAGATATGAAAGCACAGTCAAATACACATAAACGTACATGAGCCCCAACACACACACACACACACACACACACACACACACACATTACCCTACACCTCCTCTACCCCCTTCCTTGCACGCACTCATTTCTAGGCTACGTATCGCAACTTCCACGGCACACACACACACACACACACACACACACACACACACACACACACACACACACACACACACACACACACACTCATGGTGAAAATACATGGCACACAGTTCTTTTGTCATCTTTCTTGTTGAGGTTTCTGACTTCACTTGACAAGGTGTGTCCACGTTAGTCGGTGATACTGTACAGGGTAACAGGCTGGCGCCTCTGTGTGTTTATCGCTGAGAGAGAGAGATAGAGGGGGAGTGAGAGGGAGTGAGAGAAGAAAGAGAGAGAGGGAGAGAGAAAGAGAGAGAGAGGAGAGAGAGAGGGGGGAATGAGAGAAGAGAGAGAGAGGAGTGAGAGAAGAGAGAGGGATAGAGAGAGGGAAAGAGAGAGGGGGAGTGAGGGAGAGAGAGAGAGGGGGGAGAGAGAAAGAGAGAGAGAGAGGAGGAGGAGTAGGGTGTGGGGGAGAGGGCGAACAGAATGACCCAAGTCAAGAGTTATCGAAACGAGTCAATACAGATGACAGCAGACATTCAGAGCAAATCGAGCGAACTGACACCCATGCCGTGAAAGTCCGGTTAAAACTCACTCAGTACGGCCAGTCCTCTCTTCTCCTCAACACAGACCCCTCGGATGTCCAGTGGGTGTCTGAATGACCCAACCTTTAGCTTCCGTCGTCAGAATTGTGGTATTCTTTGTCAACATTCACGTCTTCAGTATAAGAGCCTTCCGCTTGCAATATTTTGATGATGGTAATTGGGGTGAAACGCTGTTAACGTCGTCTCTTTCGCCGTTCGTATGGAAAGAGTTAACCTTCCTGGCACGTGTGATTTCTCCATCGTGGGAAAGGAGGAACACAATGTCAATACCAAACAAAGCTGAAGACGCTAAGACGGCCACAAAACCAACCAACCAACTAACCAACCAAACAACAAAAAAGCAGAATGTGTAGAATATAGGTTGAATGCTTTTGACAAAGTACGCTTCTTGAAAAGCTAGAAATGGTCGAAAACTCTCTCAGGCGATGACGACGACTTCCTGAAGTGCAAGAAATGGTATAGAACTCTCTCAGACGATGACGATAACTTCCTGAAAAGCAAGAAATTGTCTAGAACTCTCTCAGACGACGATGTCGACTTCTGAAAAGCAAGAAATGGTCGAGAACTCTCTCAGACGATGGCGACGACGACTTCCTGAAGTGCAAAAAATGGTATAGAACTCTCTCAGACGATGACGACGACTTCCTGAAGTGCATGAAATGGTCGAGAACTCTCTCAGATCAGACGACGACGACGACTTCCTGAAGTGCATGAAATGGTCGAGAACTCTCTCAGACGATGACGACGACGACTTCCTGAAGTGCATGAAATGGTCGAGAACTCTCTCGGACGATGACGACGACTTCCTGAAGTGCAAGAAATGGTCTAGAACTCTCTCAGACGATGACGACGACTTCCTGAAGTGCAAGAAATGGTCTAGAACTCTCTCAGACGATGACGACGACTTCTTGAAAAGTAAGAAATGGTCGAGAACTCTCTCAGACGATGACGACGACTTCCTGAAGTGTAAGAAATGGTCGAGAACTCTCTCAGACGATGACGACGACTTCCTGAAGTGCAAAAAATGGCCTAGAACTCTCTCAGACGATGACGACGACTTCTTGAAGTGTAAGAAATGGTCGAGAACTCTCTCAGATGTACGACAGCAAAAGTGCGGGAACAAAGAGAATAAGATGGGGGAGGGGGAGAGCCTGGGGGGAGGGAGGGAGGGGGCAGGGGGAGAAAGAAAAGGGAGGGAATAGGGCGGGAACAGCAAGGGAGGCAAGGAGATAAAATATGTCACGTTTCTGGCACATTTCCAGCGATAATCAAATTTGGAGGAAGAGCAGGAATGGAGGGGAGGGCGGGGTGAGGTGGAAATGGAGACTGGGGCACTAAGAAGGGGGCGTTTTAGGCTGTCAGACATGATCTTCCTGATCGTCCAACACGTGAAAAATATAAGCTGGTATGCTTCAAATTCGTATTCAGAACAATTGGAAACGTGTCTTGACTTTATCAGTTAACAGTATTTTGTATTATTTCTTACTACGGACAGTGAAAAGTGAGGAATAATGTCCATAGACTGTGTACCAGTCCAACAGTCTTTCTTACTCGTTTTGTTTTTATGTTGGTCAGTAAACAACCGCCAGCTTTCCGAGACATTATTCAGGTTTTGTCTTCTTGGGAAGCAAGAAAAAGTTTTATTTTGTATTGTTTTGTTTTGTATTTTTTTTGTTTTTTTTTTCTATTTAAAGCATGCTTACAATAACCATGCACTGTCCCTGTCACTAATAAGTAATAGCACACTGGCGTGTTTATGTTTCACCAAAGACGATTTCGTGACCATCATAAGACTTCTTTACACACACAAAAGTTCAATCTATTCTATCATTAAAAAATAAAAGTAGCAAGAAAGAGGAAGAGAAAGCGTGCGTGAGAGAGGGAGGGGGTTTAGTAAGCGAAAAGTACACACACACACACACACACACACACACACACACACACACACACACACACACACACTCACACACACACATACACACACACACACACACACACACACACACACACACACACACACATTTATACACTCACACACACACACACACACACACACACACACACACACACACACACACACACACACACACACACACACACACACACACACACACACACACACACACACACACACACACAGCAGACAGAGACAGAGACCGAGTGACAGAGACAGAACAAGGAGAGAATGATGAAGAAGAAGAGGAGGAGAAAAAAATACCCAGCACTAAACGCTTCACTTTCAGTTTCTCAAGGAGGCGTTACTACGTTCGGACGAATCCATATACGCTACATCACATCCGATTGGCAGATGTCTGACAGCAGTATAACCCAACGCGCTTGTCAACGCGCTTCGAGTGCGTGTATACAAAGTTGTGTGCCTATCAAAGATTTCCTTCCCCTCAGAATTTTGCCAGAGGACAACAGTTTTGGTGCCAAGGGTTTTTCTTTCTGTTTTTTTTTTTTTTCAGTGTGCCCAGTGCGTGCTACACACGGGACCTCAGTTCATCAGCATTTCCAAGGCAGCCCTTAACAGTTTCAGTTTCAGTTTCAGTAGCTCAAGGAGGCGTCACTGCGTTCGGACAAACCCATATACGCTACACCACATCTGCCAAGCAGATGCCTGACCAGCAGCATAACCCAAAGCACTTAGTCAGGCCTTGAGAAAAAAAGAGAAAAAAAAAGAAGAAAAGTAAATAAATAATAGATAAGCGTACATAAATAAATAAATAATAATTATAATATAAAAAGATAGTAGTAATAATAATAATAATAAATAAAATAATAATAATAATAAATAAATAAATAAGACAACAATGATGATAAATAAGCAAATAAATGTAAAACATGAAGACACACATTCACGCATACACCCACACATGCATAACAGATATGCACCAAACATGCAGTTTCACAGATATGAAAGCACAGTCAAATACATGTAAACGTACATGCCCTTAACAGAATCGTAAAAACTGCCACCAAGATTACCGGGGCTGATCTACCTTCTCTAGAAGACATATATTATAAGCAGCTACTCAAAAAAGCAAAATCAATCAGCCAGGACGAATCACATCCAGCTTTTGGGATTTTCGAGATGCTCCCCTCTGGTACAGAAGTATAAAGACGAAAACTAATCGCTTCGCCAATAGCTTTTCCCCCAAAGCAGTCAATGCGCTGTCTCTAAAACAAATCCAGTATGATAAATAGAATTGTGCAATCAACAACCATTTGCCTGAAGATCTAGTCATCAGCCCCATCCACATGTAATATGCGGCTTCTGTTCAAATGTGTGTGTGTGTGTGTGTGTGTGTGTGTGTGTGTGTGCGAGGGAGAGAGAGAGAGAGTGTGTGTGTGTGTGTGTTTGTGTGTGTGTGTGTGAGAGAGAGAGAGAGAGAGAGAGAGTGTGTGTGTGTGTGTGCGTGTACAGTGCGTACATGCGTGAGTATGCACAAGTTTTTATATTGATATGCACTTGTATGTATCCAAACTTCTACTGTATCTGTGTTTGTGTATGATTTTCGATTTATGTTCGTACCTTGTTATGTAATATCCCCCCCCCCCCTATATTCCTTGAGACCCCGGTACACTTGGTAATAAAGACATATTCTATTCTATTCTATCGTCTCATCCGGCGGATGACCAGACACTCGGTTTGAGTTCGCACTTTGGAGAAAGGACGAGTGCGGGATTCAAACCTAGGCCCTCGCGGACACAGTATTGACAGGTAAGCGTCTTAACCCTGAGAAGTAGGTTAAGAGAAACAGGAGGAGGAGGAGGAGAAGGAGAAAGAAGCAGCACTGACAGCTCACGCCAACCTGCTTCAATCAAGTGAGCCATCATGGGCGGCAACAGACACAGTCAGAAAAAAAGGGGGAGAGCCCATGTTCCTGCCTGTCAGTGCCACGTAACACTCGCCAGACGGGTTGTTTTAATAGGGCTGGATGGATAGGAGCACACCGTCTCAGCAGTATTGATATTCACAGAAGCAGCGGGCAGAAAACTGCAACATGAATCATACCAAAAACACACATTGCCACACTCAGAGGAGAGCATGACGGGCGCAATAGCCGAATGGTTAAAGCGTTGGACTCTCAATCTGAGGGTCCCGGGTTCGAATCTCGGTAACGGCGCCTGGTGGGTAAAGGGTGGAGATTCTTCCGATTTCCCAGGTCAACATATGTGCAGACCTGCTAGTGCTTGAACCCCCTTCGTGTGTATACGCACGCACAAGATCAAGTACGTACGTTAAAGATCCTGTAATCCATGTCAGCGTTCGGTGGGTTATGGAAACAAGAACATATCCAGCATGCACACCCCCAAAAACGGAGTATGGCTGCTTACATGGTGGGGTAAATTAAAAAAAACCACGGTCATACGCGTAAAATGTTAAATGTTACATGTTTGTCTGAGTGTGTATGTGTGCGTGCCTGAAATCCGATTGAATGACACAGGAAACGAATGATGAGCGCCCAATGGCAGCCGTCAGTCGGCTCTACCCAGGTAGGCAGCCTGTTGTGTAAATAGCCCTGTGTTTGTAAAGCGCTTAGAGCTTGGTCTCTGACCGAGGACAGGCGCTATGTAATATCCATATCAATCAATCAGTCAATCAATAATCGATTTCACTGTACGAGAAAGGACATAGAATTTACAGTCTGTTGCTCTGTTTCTCATTGTAATATCGATTTCAGTGTACGAGAAAGAAATCAATTTACACAGTCTGTTGTTCTGTTACTCACTAGCTAACCAAGATTGTCCTCAAGTCTTTCCTGGTCGACAGAACTAAACGTGACAAAGAATACAACAAACTCTTCAAGATATTTTCTTTCAACTATAACCATCAGATTCTTGAACTATTTTCTTTTCTGGAGTTTCTGTATGATTGTGAACATCATTTTATTCTTTTTTTTTTTTTACACAGATAACAGTTTGATACCCCAGATTTAACTAGTTAAATGCTCTGAAGAAAAAGGAAAAAAAAAAAAAAAAAATCGCGCTGTGACAAATGTTAACGCGCTCTTTTTCTGGCATTCTAATCTTGTTCTCGGAATGAGAATTCCTCTCTTCCGACATTGTTGTTATCATCAGAAATCGGGCGAGAGGGGGGGGGGGTTTAGGACGGGGGGCAGGAGAGAGGGTGTCAGTTTCAGTTTTCAGTCTCTTCAAGGAGGCGCCACTGCGTTTGGATGAATCCATAAAAGCTCGCTACATTTGCTGTGTGTGAATGTGTGTCTTCATGTTTTACATTTATTTGCTTATTTATCATCATTGTTGTCTTATTTTTTATTTTTTTTTATTTTTATTTTATTTTATTTTTTTATTATTATTATTATTATTACTACTACCTTTTTCTATATTATAATTATTATTTATTTATTTATGTAAGCTTATCTATTATTTATTCCCCCCCTTTTTTTTTTCTCAAGGCCTGACTAAGCGCGTTGGGTTACGCTGCTGGTCAGGCATCTGCTTGGCAGATGTGGTGTAGCGTATATGGTTTTGTCCGAACGCAGTGACGCCTCCTTGAGCTACTGAAACTGAAACTGAAACCATAAAATCTGCATCACATCTGCTTGGCAGATGCCTGACAGCAGCATAACCCAGTGCGCTAGTTGTGTATCTTATCAGAGTTGATTTCTTCTGCAGGATTTTGCCAGAGGACAGCAATTTTGTTGGCACGGGGATCTTTTTCATACACCAAGGGACCTCAGTTTCGTATTCGTATTTCGTTTTATCATGACAGATTTCTCTGTGTGAAATTCAGGGACTGCTCTCCCCAGGGAGAGCGCGTCGCTACACTACAGCGCCACCCTTTCTTTTTCTGCGTGCAGTTTTATTTGCTTTTCCTATCTAAGTGGATTTTTCTACAGAATTTTGCCAGGAACAACCCTTTTGTTGCCGTGGGTTGTTTTACTTGCGCTAAGTGCATGCTACACACGGGATCTCGGTTTATCGTCTCATCCGAATGACTAGCGTCCAGACCACCACTCAAGGTCTAGTAGAGGGGGAGAAAATATCGGCGGCTGAGCCGTGATTCGAACCAGCGCACTCAAATTCTCTGGCTTCCTAGGCGGACGCATTACCTCTACGCTATCACTCCACGTTTATCTCATCCGAATGACTGGACATATAATTTGATTTTCCAGTCAAACTTGGGAGAAAGGGCGAGAGCGGGATTCGAACCCAGACCCTCACAAACACTGTGTCGGCAAATAAACGTTTTAACCATTCTGCCACCTTCCTTTGTACTCTGTCCCTTCCCAAAGTTTTGTGCTGTACTCCATGCCTTAATCCACCCCCCACACACCCTCACCCCCGCCCCGCACACACACCCATTCCCTTCACAGTCTCTTCACCGCCCTGGTCTGTTTTCCCACCTGGTAAAATAGCTCGCCATAGCTTCCGACAAAGTTCTCCAACATTTTCATAACGTGGAAGTTGGGTTGCTCAGACTGAAACCCATAGGGCGAGGATCAAACTGCGAGCAATCCCCACATTTTTTTCTCTCTTGTTTCCAACTTTTTGACTCACTTGTGTAAACAAAGTGAGTCTATGTTTTTAACCCAGTGTTCGGTTGTGTGTGTGTGTGTGTGTGTGTGTTTGTGTGTGTGTGTGTGTGTGTCCGTGTGTCTGTGCGTCCGTGGAAAACTTTAACATTGACATTTTCTCTGCAAATACTTTGTCAGTTGACGTCAAATTTGGCATAAAAATAGGAAAAATTCAGTTCTTTCCAGTCATCTTGTTTAAAACAATATTGCACCTCTGGGATGGGCACAAAAAAAATAAAAAAGAAGCCTAATTATATGCAAACTGCATTTACTGTTATATTTACATTTTTTGTATTCTCTAAACTTGGCACTTTGACCTCTTATTCTGACACAACAACAAGAGGAGTCATTATTATCATTTTTTGTTCAAACAGGAACTTCTTTTGCTGAGCATGGAATTTTTATTTATTTTGCAAACGTTTTGGTGCAGAATAGTAAAAAAAAGGGAAATTACTCTGAAATTAATGCTAGGGGACTTAATTTATCACAAGTGAGTCTGGAAGGCCTTGCCTAAGCATGGAATTTTTATTTATTTTGCAAACGTTTTGGTGCAGATAGTAAAAAAAAGGGAAATTACTCTGTAATTAATGCTAGGGGACTTAATTTATCACAAGTGAGTCTTGAAGGCCTTGCCTCTCTTGTCTTCTCGTTGTTCTTGTTGCAGTGTACGATCTCATTTTGACCACGGCGCGCGTGGTGGGAATAGTGGGCAGCGTATTGAAAGGAATTGCTTCTTTCTGTGTGCAGGCTTGAAGTGGATATAAGAATATCCTACAGTAGCTTTCCGTTCTATGGCCGCAGAATTTTTGCACAGCAAATGTAGCGAGAGAAACAGAAAAATAACGATATATATATATATATGTATATATGTATCTCTCTCTCTCTCTCTCTCTCTCTCTCTCTCTCTCTCTCTATATATATATATATATATATATATATATATATATATCTTGGGGAGGGAAAAAAGAGAAACAGTGAGTGGCTCACATATATCTGTATACCCATCTATCTACACACACACACGCACGCACACACACACACACGCACACACACACACACACACACACACACACACATCCGTCTAAAAACACTTACAGTGAATAGACGTTGAACTGAAGAAAACACACACACACACACACACACACACACACACACACACACACACACACACACACACACACATATATATATATATATATATTTATATAAAGAAGATGCAGCTGAAAGAAACCCCGATTGCTCACGTCATGAAGTTTAATTAATCAAACCAATGCACAGTGACAAGGGGGGGAGCACATCCAGAAACTCTCCAAAAGAACAACAACAACAAAAAAAAAAGGTTACCAAAACTGAAGGCGACAGGCACATCGATAACAAAGGGAGCGAACTCACGTCCCTGCCGCCAGGCGCAGCGCATGTAACACTCTCCAGACAGGTAATCCGCCGTTCTCTGGAAGGAAACAGGAACGTCTGACGCCAAACTGATGGTGACAGGGGCAGCATAAAAATGGTCTCCCCTTGTTCCGCTTTGAGCAGCAGCCAGGAACGATGATTCCCAGGTGCAGAAGATGGGTACTGTTAAAGCATCATCTGAAACGGATGCTGTGTGTTGTTGTTGTTGTTGTTGTCACACACCAGAACGAGGTACAAAGTGAGCAGGAATGATATATGTATATGTATATGTGGTGGAGTTTTTTCCACTGTTTTTACCTTCGTTTTCGTGTTCCGTGTTCTTCGTATTCTTCTTCTTTTGTTTTCGTTCCACTTGTTCGTTTTCTTTTTTTTTTGCCCCTAGGGGCTGGATGTAAAAAAAAAAAAAAAAGCAGCTATGCTTTCTCCACTACCCCTGTGAAACAAAAATTCGTTTCGTTTCGTTTCTTTTTTGGTCTTCGTGGTGTTGTTGTCGCTTTTGTTGTTGTTCTTAATATTAACTCGTATGAGTAGGATTTTATGTGCCAGAGTGTTTTTGTTTTTTGCACTGGATGTTTAGAGAGCCATATTCCGTTGGTGGTGGGATTGAGGTGGATGTGTTGATGCTGGTTGGTGGTTTCCATAACCCGCTCCCATGCTGTACTGAATCTGAAAGGTGGACACTCGAAAGGGTTTAAGGCACTATAAAAAACAAAAACAAACAAACAAACAACAACAACAACAACAACAAAACCACGTCAGCATATAACACTTAATGACGTGGGAGACTTGAACCATCTCCATCCATGGCCCCAACAGGAAATCTTAGGATTTGAACCACGCACCTTACAGACCAAACACACACACACACACACACACACACACACACACACACACACACACACACACACACACACACACACACACACACACACACACACACACACACACACACACACACACACTTATGCACATACAGAGCCATGACCGAAGTGAGAAACAAATAGCGGACACAAAGAGAACAGAGAAACTCGAACGCTCTCTCCACTTTGCTGTTTGTGTCCAGCTGTTACGTCTGTGTCACAGATTATTCACCTAGGCGAATTTCATAGTGAGACATCGCACATCAGACTCAGCTAGATATTTGTATTTGTATTTTGTATTCCTTTTTATCGCAACAGATTCCTCTGTATGAAATTCGGGCTGCTCTCCCCAGGGAGAGCGCGTCGCTACACTACAGCGCCACCCATTTTTTTTGTATTTTTTCCTGCGTGCAGTTTTATTTGTTTTTCCTGTCGAAGTGGATTTTTCTACATAATTTTGCCAGGAACAACCCTTTTGTTGCCGTGGGTTCTTTTACGTGCGCTAAGGCCATCACTCCAATATATTTCCTTATCCGTCTAACCCCCCTTCTTCGCTTTCACTACTTGTTAGTTACTGCAAATTGACCGGATTGTGTCTTATTTGTTGGAAGCAACACTCTTCATCGGAAGCGGTTTTTTTTTAAATATTTTTTTATCAGCACCCGCCACCGTTTCCTTGATGCTTCAGCTCGATGTGGACAAGGAGTTCCGATCCCAGCAGCAAGGAAAAAATAAACCATCTCCCCCACACTCTGCTGTGTTTTCGATGTTTCCTGTTACAGTTACCGAATTTATCTT
>NC_134878.1:6919594-6929594 GCF_041734735.1 Babylonia areolata | reverse complement strand
AGAGAGAGGGTGCGAGTGAGGGAGACCGAGAGAGAAAGAGAGGAGAGAGAGACAACGACAACGACAACGATAAAGATTTTAGAGAAAGAGAGACACACAGACAGACAGACAGACAGATAGAGACATAGACCGAGAAAGAGAGAGAGAATCGGGTTGGATGAAATATGAGAGACGGATGACCAGAGAACGAGGCAAGGGAAAAGAGAGAGAGAGAGAGAGAGAGAGAGAGAGAGAGAGAGAGAGAGAGAGAGAGAGAGAGAACGATAACGATAAAGATTTTAGAGAAAGAGAGACACACAGACAGACAGAGACACAGAC
Source organism: Babylonia areolata (assembly GCF_041734735.1). Taxonomy (NCBI): domain Eukaryota; kingdom Metazoa; phylum Mollusca; class Gastropoda; order Neogastropoda; family Buccinidae; genus Babylonia; species Babylonia areolata. The sequence continues at coordinate 6,929,276 of NC_134878.1, read as the reverse complement.
CGAGAAAGAGAGATAGAACACACACACACACACACACACACACACACACACACACACACACACACACACACACACACAGAGAGAGAGAGAGAGAGAGAGAGAGAGAGAGAGAGAGAGAGAGATCTGTATTCAATAATGCATGTGGTTGATGTGACCACACCTTTTGAATATGACATTTACAATATCTTCAAGGTACCCCATTACGTGATTTACTGCAGATTGAACTATTGATTGTGAACGCTTTACACAAATCAATGGCAAGTTGATTGATTAATGTTGGTTTCACGTGAGCATGTAAAAATCGAGAGAAAAAAACAATGCAGAAGTCAAAGCAGAGAAGGATGTCTATAATATATCTGAGTGATTTACTGATTTCCAACTGATTTCATTCAGGATGGTGCAACGAATAGGAAAAAAAAGAACTTTCTTCAGTATTTTACGTAACGAATGAATGAATGACTTTGGCTGGTACTCACAAGTTTTCTTCAGTATTTTACGTAACGAATGAATTAAGTACTTTGGCTGGTACTCACAAGTTTTCTTCAGTATTTTACGTAAAGAATGAATTAATGACTTTGGCTGGTACTCACAAGTTTTCTTCAGTATTTTACGTAAAGAATGAATTAATGACTTTGGCTGGTACTCACAAGTTTTCTTCGGCATTTTACGTAAAGAATGAATTAATGACTTTGGCTGGTACTCACAAGTTTTCTTCAGTATTTTACGTAAAGAATGAATTAATGACTTTGGCTGGTACTCACAAGTTTTCTTCAGTATTTTACGTAAAGAATGAACTAATGACTTTGGCTGGTACTCACAAGTAGGCTGGTCAGTGAAGGGCTGTCACCTCACCGAAATCAAACTGAAACTTGTTGCAGATCAAACTGACAGTCACCGTTCTTCACTTGGACAGTCTCTTCTTGGGGATAACCGTTGCCTTTGCTCAGTAAAATCAATGATGTTTCAGTTTCAGTTTCAGTTTCAGTAGCTCAAGGAGGCGTCACTGCGTTCGGACAAATCCATATACGCTACACCACATCTGCCAAGCAGATGCCTGACCAGCAGCGTAACCCAACGCGCTTAGTCAGGCCTTGAGAAAAAAAAGTAAATAAATAATAGATAAATACATAAAAAAGAACTACTACTACTAATGATAATAATATGTATGAGGCGCAAAAACTTGATGAAGTCAACTTTTAGCGTACAAAAAAAAAAAAAAAAAAAATGTTCACCTATACTGAACAGTTAACCAGATGGGCCAGCAGCAAAGTGTGAGCTGCCTGGTCAATGGTTTCTTCACCGCAATGGGAAGTCATTTACAGCTTAGTCTTTCGTGAAGGACTATGACTCTGAAATCAGGAGGCAAGACTGCACTAGCTATTAGTGCTGCAGCCTTGGGGGCTAGTTGGCCTTTGGGAACCATCTCAACGTTGACTGTCCTAAAACCCTTTCGGCCGAGAGAGTGGGGATGAAACTTGGGCAAGACACTCTCCGCTATAATTAAATTCTAGCCCAGATAGTCAGGACAGCAGATTCCTCCTCTGCTTTCGTGGTGGTCATAGTTGGGAACGACTCACGGAACTCATTTTGCCAAGATTCGGGAGTCAACGGGTTAAAGCGGTCACAATCAAACGTTGATAATGAGTGAAAACATTCGGCAATACCACATATGCATCATGGTCTTAATTAATGGGGTTTTCTTTTTTGGTGTTTCCCAGTATTAGCGATCGATAAAACGCAACGAACGGAATGCCTGTGAAACATTAAAATCGGTTGCTACTACGAAGGATGTGACATGACCAATCTTGAGAACAGGGACAGAAACACGCACACACGTACACACACGTACACACACACACACACACACACACACACACACACACACACTCACACCTCATGGTGAAGAAACTTGAAAATAATAAACAAGCGGGGGCGGAGAGACAGACAGACAGACAGACAGACATAGAGAGAGACAGACAGAGACAGAGAGATAAGGAGAGAGACAGAGCTCGTATCTTGAAGCTGTCTCATAAACCACAACGTACGCGGAAGGCTTCTTTCATATCCTTTTCTTCACCTGAGCAATATGCCATTGTCTGGGCTCTCCATGGGCTGAATCCGCCCCCACACCATGTCATAGTCAACGACAAAATGAAACCGGCCATTGCCCTGGAAAGTAAAAGAGGAGTTAGAGGGGAACAACTGGAGCTAAATGGATGCGTTTGAGAAACGTTTATTGAATGGGAAGACGCTTTGTTCCCGCCTGGAAACCCCCTAGGGAACGGTTTATATGTCTGGAATGCGCATTCAAAGGTTGGATGATTAAATTTGTTCACAGTCCAATTCGAATAGGTTGAATATATATATATATATATATATATATATATATATATATATATGTGTGTGTGTGTGTGTGTGTTGTAGGTAGGTTCTTGTTTTTAGACTGTAAATGAATAAATCAAAACACAATATATGATTTTACCTTATCACAACAATGTTAACAAATAAAGAATATACTTTTGACAAGTGGTTGGGAGGAACACGTTTTTTTGTGTGTTTTTTGTTGTTTTTTTGTTTTTGTTTTGTTTTTTCACTTCATTCTTTCTTCCCTCCTTCCTTTATTTTTCTTGCTCTCAAAGACAAAAAGAAAGTCCGAAAAATGGGCGCACGCGCTTGCTTGAGGCAGTATTCGAGTCACAGAGGCAAGGGATCTAAGCGTTTCAGTAGAAATGAAAATGACTGGGAAATCCCAAGAAAATAAAATGTCTGGGCCAACGGCCCCGCAGCCAGAAGAAAGGATGGGAAGATGAGGTGAACAGGAGGGGGGGGGGGAGCGGTGGGGGGGGGGGGGGGGCAAGACTTTGCCTGGCTCCCTCTGCCATTCTTTCTTTTTTTTTCTTTTTTTAGGCCTCGGAGGGCAACGCAGCCTATGACTTATATTCGTGACTCTTCTGTATTCGTTTTGATATGTCTCTGTGGGGTTAGTTTGTTGACAACTATCACATTTTCTGTTTTTCACACAACGGCTGCTGAGAAACGGTCGTTGGCTCGTAGCTGCAGTTGCCTGCCCCCTTTTGCTGGAGACTACCGATGCAAACAACAACAACAACAAAACAGGAAGCAAAACAGGAAGGTTTCTCGTAGTGCTACAGACCACCTCGGAACAGGGGCGTTTGAACATCACCTTTGAACGTCTATTCCGAACTGGCTGCAGACCTCCCGACATTGGGAGATTCATGTATTGAAAAAACACCCAAAACAAAAAAACAAACAAAACAAAAAACAAACAAACAAAACAAAACAAAATAACAAAAAACCAAAAACAAACGTTGACCTTAAGGGAGGAAGGAGGCTGATAGTTTAATCATGTCAACCTCAACATCTACATAATAATAATGATAACGATAGTATTTATATAGCGCTGAATCTTGTGCAGAGACAAATCTAAGCGCTTTCGCACCAGTCATTCACACTCATGCATAACTCTAAAACTGAACCGTTCGGAATGAATCGCCTTTCCATGACGAGCTCCTCAACCCAACGCATTCAACACGGCTGCAGTCCTCAGCACGTTAAAGACTCGTGTATCCAGAAAAACCTGACCTTTAAGGCGAAGACCAGTAGGTCGTAATCCGAAATTCATCGCGTAAAGATGGTAGAGAGAAGCGGGGTACAGGAGAAAGAGAGAGAGAGAGAGAGAGAGAGAGAGAGAGAGAGAGAGAGAGAGAGAGAGACTCTTTACCCATTCTTGCGATCTGAGAGAGAGAGAGAGAGAGAGAGTCTTTTCCCATTCTTGCAATCAGCTATTTATAATTGTACCATAGAGGTTACTACTAATATCGCTTAGAGAAATACCCCTGTAATTATTAGGATTGCTAGCATTACCATTCTTGAATAATGGCAAAACAAAAGATTCCATCCAGCATTGAGGGTATACACCCTTATCAAATGAAACACTGAATAGTTTTAGGAACACCTGAACTACCTGATCGCACGAATTTTTATAAAGTTCACTGATTATACCATCAGGACCAGCAGTCTTACGGTTTTTAAGTTTTCTAATTGCAAACAAAACTTCTTCAACAGAGAGAGAGAGAGAGAGAGAGAGAGAGAGAGAGAGAGAGAGAGAGAGAGAGAGAGAGAGAATGAATGAATGAATGAATGAATGAATGAATGAATCTTTATTTTCCAACGGTGAAGATATTAGCACTTTGGCCGACTTACACATCTTCCGTTGTTCTAAGAGACACACAAACATGTACGCATATAAATGTAGTTTTACTGAATACTTAATACATGTATAATGTACGAGAATAACACAGCGTCAAAGAGAGAGAGAGAGAGAGAGAGAGAGAGGGAGGGAGAGAGGGAGGGAGGGAGGGGGAGAGGGAGAGAGCGAGAGAGACAGAGACAGAGACAGAGACAGACAGAGACAGATTTCAGTTTCAGTAGCTCAAGGAGGCGTCACTGCGTTCGGACAAATCCATATACGCTACACCACATCTGCCAAGCAGATGCCTGACCAGCAGCGTAACCCAACGCGCTTTGTCAGGCCTTGAGACAGAGAAACAGAGAGAGACAAGAGTCAGACCGAACAGAGTACAGAAGGAGAAACTGAGATACACAGAAAAAGTCAATGATCCCAATTAACCATCCCCATCCAGGACAGTTTAATCAAGTGACCCCCCCCCCCCGCCCCCCACCCATCCCCCGTCCCCCCACTCCCAACATGGACATCAACAGAGCCGTTCAGGAATAAATCGCCTTTTACATGCGCCCCTCTCAACTCGATGCATTCAATACTCCCCCCAGGCAGGGTCATTTGCATATGTCTTGAAAAGCCCAGACTCCCTGGGTAATATACATGTCAGGGGCTGGCGGGGGAAAAAAAAAAGTGCCAAACTACCCTCCCACCCACCCACCCACCCACCCACCCTCAGCCCATCTCCTCAACGTCTCTTCTTTTTCACCACAGCTGAAAGGAAAAGACAAGAAGGGGGAGGGAGGGGGGAAGAGACTGGGGGGTGGGGGGGGGGGGAGCAGCAACCTCAGGTCACGCACACTTGGTCAAAACAAAGATGGACGGAGAGGAGAGAGACTGATGGAGAGAAAGGGAGAGAAAGAGTGGGAGAGAGAGACAGACAGACAGACAGAGACAGGGAAAGAAAGAGAGAGTGGGAGAGAGAGAGAGAGACAGACAGACAGAGACAGGGAGAGAAAGAGAGAGTGGGAGAGACAGACAGACAGGCAGAGACAGGGAGAGAGAGAGAGAGGCAGAAAATGGTGGAAACAGTAGAGAAATAGAGATGGAGAGGCAGAAAGAGACAGAGACAGACATACAGACAGAGAGAGACAGAGACAGAGATACCGAGACACGGACAGAGAGACAGAGACAGAGAGAGGGATACACAGAGAGAGACAGAGACAGAGAGACAAGGAGAAACAAGAGAGAGAGAGAGAGAGAGAGAGAGAGAGATCAATACGCAAGAGCTGTGATCGCGATAACTGTTAAAAAAAAAAGAAAAAAAGGACGCTGGCGACAAACGAAGGAGTGCCTCGTCGTCCTATGATTAATTGACTGTCTTCATCAATAGTTTAATTAAAATCAAGTGAACCCAAGACATCGACACCAACACCAACACGAAACCGTTCGGATTCGGCAATAAGTCGCCTGCACATTGCACAGGCTTCCCGCGATTCCCCCGGTGCCTTCAACACACTCCCGCACGCGATTAACGAATGTCTTGCAAGGTCCAAGGTCTTCTGGCGACATGCACATGGCCACGCCAAGGAACAAGCCTTCACCCCCACCCCCACCCCCGGCCCTCAGTGCCCTCTCCCCTCCCCCCCCCAGCACCCCCATAAACCACTCCACACCACTCCCCCTCTTCATTCCGTCCCTTTCTTCAAAGTGGAGTCAAAAGACGATGACTGGAAAACAGTGACCCCCCTCCCCGAATCAGCCTCCTTTGTTGAGAGAAAAAGAGAGAGAGGGAGAGTCGGGGGGCCGGGAGGGGGTGGAGAGAGAGAGAGAGAGACAGGGAGTGAGAGAGAACTGAAAGGGATGTGTTCGGGTTGGATATTAAGAAGAAAAAAAAACCATTTTAAAAAAGGGCGCAGAGTCTGTGTATAATATCACATGGCTGAGAATTTGATTTGCCAGGGAATTTCCAAATTACCCAGTGGGGAGGGGTGGGGGGGTGGGGTGGGGATTCCAACAACAACCCAACTTCGATCGGAATTCCTGTTATTTCGTCTGTGGTGAACGTGTATTGTTTTAGAGTTGCGTTGCTTTGTGTTGTGATTGCATTATATTTGGCTGATATGTCCGTGCGAAGCTCTATACAAGATATGTCTATGTGAAGTTCGGGATCGTTATCCTTAGGAAAAGCATCCCCTTTTCCTTTTTTTTTTTTTTCCTGTATGCATGCATAGATAAATATTCCTGTCAAAGTCGATTCCACAGAATTTTCGCAGGGATAGATTAATCCTATGGGTTGTTTTACGTGCGGCCAGAACGTGCCACACACGGGACCTTGGTTTAACTTCTCATTCAAAACATAACCAAAAAAGACGAAGAAGACGAAGAAGAAGAAGGCGGAGGAGAGAAGAAGAAGAAGAAGAAGAAGAAGAAGAAGAAGAAGAAGAAGAAGAAGAAGAGGAGGAGGAGGAGGAGGAGGAGGAGGAGGAGGAGGAGGAGGAGAAGAAGAAGAAGAAGAAGAAGAGAAGAAGAAGAAGAAGAAGAAGAAGAAGAGGAGGAGGAGGAGGAGGAGAGGAGGAGGAGGAAGGAGGAGGAGGAGGAAGGAGGAGAGGAGGAGGAGGAGGAGGAGGAGGAGGAGAAGAAGAAGAAGAAGAAGAAGAAGAAGAAGAAGAAAGAAGAAGAAGAAGAAGAAGAGGAGGAGGAAGAGGAGGAGGAGAGGAGAGAGGAGGAGAAGAAGAAGAAGAAGAAGAAGAAGAAGAAGAAGAAGAAGCAGGAGGAGAGAGAGGAGAGGGAGGAGGAGGAGAAGAAGAAGGAGAAGAAGAAGGAGGAGGGGCAGGGAAGAGGAGGAAAAGGAGAAGGCGGGTTTGAAACTACCACTCATAGTAGAATAGAAGGCCAGAGGATGGATGAGTACATCTCGAAGGTACTACCGTGAAGTGAACCCAGGATGCCCGCTCCCTAATCCTGTGCTCTATCCACAAGCTCCACACCCCCCGAGCCCCTCCTCTGGTCACACTTTGCCTGGTGGAACAGTGGCCAAGTGGTAATGCGTCCGACAAGGACGCGAATGTTCACGGGTTCGAATACCGCGTGTGGATCAGGATTTTTGTTTATTCCATCCCCCCCCCCCCCCCCCACCCCCTACATCCTTGCCCTAAACCCCCTTCACTAGATCTTGAGAGGTGGTCTGGGTGTAAGTCATCCGGATCAGACGGTGTACTGAGGTCCCAGTGTGCATGCACTTAGCGCACGTAAAAGAACCCACGGCAACGGATGGCAAAATTCTGTTTTAAAACCCACTGTGTGTGTAAAGACATAGATAAATAAATAAATAAATAAACAAATGAACGAATGAATGAATAAATAAATAAATAAATAAATAAATAAATAACAAAATAAAAAAAGATGTGACTTTGCTCTGTGGCGACGAGCTCTCACTGGGATGAGCTGTTGTCAGGTCGTCGTCTTTTCCTTCCAGTTTGTGAGGAGAGAGAGAGAGAGAGAGAGAGAGAGAGAGAGAGAGAGAGTCGAGGGATGAGAGAGAGAGAGAGAGGGATGAGACAGAGAGAGAGAGGGGAGAGAGAGAGAGAGTCGAGGGATGAGAGAGAGAGAGAGAGAGAGGGGATGAGACAGGGAGAGAGAGGGGGAGAGAGAGAGAGTCGAGGGATGAGAGAGAGAGAGAGGGATGAGAGAGAGAGAGAGAGAGAGAAAGGGATGAGACAGAGAGAGAGAGGGATGATATATATAGAGAGAGAGTCGAGAGAGAGAGAGAGAGAGAGCCGAGGGATGAGACACAGAGAGAGGGGGATGAGAGAGAGAGAGAGAGAGAGAGAGAGAGAGAGAGATGGATGATAGAGAGAAAGAGAGTCGAGGGATGAGACAGAGAGAAAGAGAGAGAGAGGGATGAGACAGAGAGAGAGATAGTCGAGGGATGAGAGAGAGAGACAGACAGAGAGAGAGTCGAGGGATGAGAGAGAGAGAGTTGAGGGATGAGAGAGAGAGAGAGAGAGAGAGTTGAGGGATGAGAGACAGAGAGAGAGAGTTGAGGGATGTGAGAGAGAGAGAGAGAGTTGAGGGATGAGAGAGAGAGAGTCGAGGGATGAGAGAGAGAGAGTTGAGGGATGAGAGAGAGAGAGAGAGAGTTGAGGGATGAGAGAGAGAGAGAGAGAGAGTTGAGGGATGAGAGAGGGATGAGACAGAGAGAGAGGGATGATAGAGAGAGAGAGTTGAGGGATGAGAGAGAGAGAGAGAGAGAGTTGAGGGATGAGAGAGGGATGAGACAGAGAGAGAGGGATGATAGAGAGAAAGAGAGAGAGACAGAGAGGTTGGACGGAGGGGGCGCTCTTTTTGTTGGCTTTGACATGTATATTGCCGCGGACAGTGTGGGCCTTTCAAGACATATGCTAATGACCTGCCCGGGGAATATCGAATGCACTGGATCGGATTGCAAGACGCATGTGAAAGCGACTTGTTTTTTGTTTCTCTCTCTGTCTCTCTCTCTGTCTCTCTCTCCTCTCTGTCTCTGTCTGTCTGTCTCTCTCTCTCGTGATTCTGTTGATGTCTGGTGTTGGGCGTTCATTTGATTGAATTTTTGATGAACGTCAATTCGTTTGGATTTTCGGTTCTGCCCTGTCTTTCTCTCTCTGTGTTCTCTTGTTTCCCTTCCTGCCTGGTCTGTCTGTCTGTCTGTCTGTCTGTCTCTGTCGACCTTTTCCTCCTCGCTCGGTTTGAGTTTCAGTTTCTCAACGGGGCGTCACTGCGTTCGGACATATCCATATTCGCTGCAACACATATCCGCTGGGCAGATGTCTGACCAGCAGCATAACCCGACGCGCTTAGTCAGGCCTTTTGCGCAGGCATATTTTGTATTTGTATTTGTATTTCTTTTTATCACAACAGATTTCTCCGTGTGAAATTCGGGCTGCTCTCCCCAGGGAGAACGCGTCGCTACACTACAGCGCCACCCATTTTTTTTGTTTTTTTTCCTGCGTGCAGTTTTATTTGCTTTTCCTATCGCAATGGATTTTTCTACAGAATTTTGCCAGGAACAACCCTTTTGTTGCCGTGGGTTCTTTTACGTGCGCTAAGTGCATGCTGCACACGGGACCTCGGTTTATCGTCTCATCCGAATGACCAGCGTCCAGACCACCACTCAAGGTCTAGTGGAGGGGGAGAAAATATCGGCGGCTGAGCCGTGATTCGAACCAGCGCGCTCAGATTCTCTCGCTTCCTAGGCGGACGCGTTACCTCTAGGCCATCACTCCACATATATATTTGGGTAACCTATCAGAGGGAATTTCTTAAACTGTTTACGCATACCCAGATTCAAACACTCCACTGTTGGCCGCCGTTCTTTCTCTGTTTCTGGACCTTGCGATTGGAATAAACTTCCTTTTTCGCTTCGTCAAGTCTCCACACTTAGCTCTTTCAAGTCTGGCCTTAAAACCCACCTCTACCCAAAATAGCCTCCCTTGCTTGCCC
>NC_134878.1:6899594-6909594 GCF_041734735.1 Babylonia areolata | reverse complement strand
TCGTAGAAGGAAGGAGGGGGTGGGGGTGGGGGGTGGGGGTGGAGGTAGGGGGTTGGAGGGAATATGTCAAGACATGAATGTTCAGATCCCGCGATATAGTCCGGACGGAAGAGTGAAATGTTGCCGCTTGATATTCATATCTCCTCTATATTCATGCTTGTTTAATCCCTGCGGTTGTTCTTGTCAAGTTCCTTTCGCTGCTATCATCTTCCTCCATCCCACCTCCTTCCTTCCTTCCTTCCCTCTGTAACGCCCCTTCCCCCCCCATTCCCCCCCACCCCCGCTCGCCCTCACACCACCCCACACCACCACCACCACCACCACCAATAAGATTCACCTCCAAAGTCTCCGCGTTTGAAAAACGAGGGAAAGATTTATATGGGCATTTTCCTCGCGCCCCGACGTGTGAAAGTTCCGGTCACCCACAGACTAATTTCCCTGGGTAATATGCAAATTACATGTCTGGAGGGGTGTTAAATGGACGAGGGCCGAGGGGGTGGGGTTGGGTGGGTGGGTGGGCTGGTGGGGAGGGAGGGGGTACATAGGTTTGGGCAATGGGTACTGCATTGTCGGCAGAGGTCGCTTAGCAATGAATCACGTGATTAAACCCTTGACATGTTTAATCAGTTGCCCCGGTAAGAGACTGGGGCCCAGACATTGTAAAAGTGACGGACCGTTCAAAAGAAAATAAATAAGAGAGAGAGAGAAGGAGAGGGAGAGAGATAGAGATAGATAGAGCGCAGAAGGACAACCATAGTAGTGAGAGAGCGCCAGGAAGACAGAATGACTCACAAAAGGAGAGGGGACAGGGAGTGAAAGAAAGAGCAGAACGTCTTGGGCAGGGCTGGGTAGAGGGATGCGGTGGTGTGGGAGGGTGAGAGACCTTTGGCATCTCTGAACAATTTAACACTTCCAAGTTCGAGAGAGAGGGAGAGAGATAGAGAGACAGAGAGAGAGGCGGGAGGGAGGGAGGGAGGGAGGGGGAGGGATCGAACCAGAACGGTGCTTCGCACTGCCAGTGCTCCCCAGTTGAATTTGAGCCCCCCCCCCCCCCAGGCCCCCCTGCCCCCCCCTCCCCCCCCCCACACACACCTCTCCCCTTCCCCCAGCCTGTATTGTTCAGCTGGTTGAGCGCCAAGCTGTATGGCATGGTGTAAGATCGAATTCCGAGCACTAAAAATTAGAGAAAAAAAAGAAAAGAAAAGAAAAAAACAAGGCATTGTCGCAGTTCATCACAGTGTTTTGTTGTATTGGTTACGGCATTAATAGCCAAGCGCTGGATGTCAACACCAAAAAGACTGATAATATCACTCATCTTCTGCATTCTCTTCACTGGTTACCAATTTCTGCCCGCATTCAGTACAAAGTTGCAGTTCTCACCTTCAACTCCATTTTGGGTGCTGCTCCTCAGTGTCTGAGAGAATTGATTCAAACCTACACTCCCCCACGACAACTCAGATCATCTTCCGAATCACGGCGGGTATTTGCTCCCCGTGTTAAAACCCGATCCTTCGGTGATTCTTCCTTTTCTTATTCAGCTCCATATGTCTGGAACAGTTTACCTCACGATCTTTGCCACTCTCCCACATTTCAATCTTTCAAAACTGGTCTGAAAACACATCTTTTTGAAAACGCCTATCCGTAGACTTTCCATACCTTTTCAGTTATAAGCCATGCAAACTCTCTCTCTTTTTCGGTGTGTGTGTGTGTGTGTGTGTGTGTGTGTGTGTGTGTGTGTGTGTGATTATGTAATGTTATTCGCGTTGTCTCTGAATCTGTTTTATATTATTGTGCGCTAAAGCATTATTTTTCTTCTTCTTTCTTTTGTGAGTTATTGCGCGGTGCACGTGTGTGTGTGTGTGTGTGTGTGTGTGTGTGTGTGTGTGTGCGCGCGCGTGCGTTCTTGCGTACGTGCGTGAGAGAGAGAGAGAGACTGGGACAGAGAGAGTGAAAGAGAGAAGAAGGCTGTATCAGGGAACCGGGAACGAGAGGGAAAGCGAAAACAAAACAAAAACCCAAACTCTCAAGAGGCCATCAAAAGTGGGCCGCTCCATCAAATAGGTACAGTAGGCGAAAATGGAATAGGCTAATCTGACCTAAGGTGGCCACACCATCAAATAGGCATAGTAGGCAAAAAGGGAATATGCTAATCTGACCTGTGGTGGCCACACCATCAAATATGTACAGTAGGCAAAAAGGGAGTAGGCTAATCTGACCTATGCTGGCCACACCATCAGTATAGTAGGCGAAAAGGGAATAGGCTAATCTGACATGCTCCGTGTGCGGGATAGGTCTCCTTCTCCTTCACTGTCCTGGGGATGCTTACCCTCTTCGGCCCTATCTCCCCAAGTAGACGTGAGCAATAAATAGTAGTAGACGTAGTGGGAGTAGTAGTAGTAGAAATAATAATAATAATAATGATGAAACTACTTCTGCTTCTACTAATAGCTTCTACTTAGCGCACGTAAAAGAACCCACGGCAACAAAAGGGTTGTCCCTGGCAAAATTCTGAAGAAAAATCCACTTCGATAGGAAAATCAAATAAAAACTGCATGCAGGGAAAAAAAAAAAGAAAAAAAAAAGGTGGCGCTGTAGTGTAGCGACGCGCTCTCCCTTGGGGAGAGCAGCCCGAATATCACACAGAGAAATCTGTTGTGATAAAAAGAAATACAAATACAAATACACAAATAATATTCCTGAGAATAATAATAATAATAATGATAGTAACAATGATGGTTTTTTTAACCTGTATAGCGCCTCTCCATGTGAAACGTTCTTGGTTACGCTGTGCAATATAAAGATTTAAGTTCGAAACATGAGTTTAACTCTCTCCATACGAACGGCGAAAGAGACGACGTTAACAGCGTTTCACCCCAATTACCACCATCAAAATATTGCAAGCGGAAGGCTCTTATACTGAAGAGGTGAATGTTGACAAAGAATACCACAATTCTGACGACGGAAGCTAAAGGTTGGGTCATTCAGACACCCACTGGACATCCGATGGGTCTGTGTAGAGGAGAAGAGAGGACTGGTCGTACTGAGTGAGTTTAAACCCAAATGTAACTAACTTAGTACTTTTAGCAGTGTTAGATGGGTCATTATAATCTACCCCCACCCCCACCTACACACACACCTACACACACACACACACACACACACACACACCACCCTCCCCACACCAACACCCTCCCCCTACGTCCCTCGTATGTCTAACCCCCACACCTCCCCCCTCTCCCCCCCCCAACCGTCAACCAGTATCACCCGATGTGGGGTGTCGACGTTAAAATCCCATGTCCAACTGACTCCTTTCCATTACTGCCTGGATTCGAACTCCCTAACTTCCGACGAGAGGGAGACACACGTACCTTGCAGAGCAATCTTTGTCCATACAGTTTTTGGCAAGGGTCCTGTCTCTAGAGGGAAGGGAGGGGTTTGGAGGAGGGACATCGGGTGAGGTGGGGGTGGGGGTGGGGTGGGGTAGGGGGTGGGGGGGTTCAGAAGTTCTGGCAACGGGCCGTTTTCCTTTTCTGGGACCGAAGCTGGTGTGAGGGCGGTGGAAAAGAACAGAGGGAAGGATAGAGAAGGGGAGGAGGAGGGGTTGGATGGGGGTGGGGGGGGGGGAAGAAGGGGAGATTCTTCTGGGATGTTTCCGAAAGGCGGTGTGGAAGAGAGTGGTGGGTGTGTTGGGTTGGGTGGGTTGGTGGGTGAGTTAAGATCGATACAGAAAGAAGTCGTGGGGTATGTGTGTGTGTGTGTGGGGGGGGGGGGGGGGGGGGCGGGGGGGGGGGCAGGGGGGGGGAGGGGGGCTGGGCTGTTCCACATGATTTATGCCTTCACACTGGGCGGGACCCCTCCTCACTCCCGCCTTCCCTCCCACCCTCCCCTCCCCCCTCCCTTTAACACACACACACACACACACACACACACACACACACACACACACACACACACACACCCTTTCCTTCTTCCCTGCCCCTTTCCACCCCTACCCCCTACCCCCCTACCCCCTCCGATCCCTTGTCCTCCACCCACACCCCCTGCTAGCTATCCCAAGCCTTCTTGGCCCCCTGCCTGTCTGACTGCCTGCCTGCTGCCTGCCTGTTGGCACGGTGTGTGTGTGTGTGTGTGTGTGGATCTCTCCCGAGTCATCCGCATTCTCTGTTCCCCCCCCATCCACCCTCCCCCCCCCCACCCCACCCCCGTCCCCCCCACTCCCCTGATCTCACTGCCTGTTCATCTTTGTGTGTATTTGTTTGTCCGTCAGGTTGTTGTTGTTGTTGATGTTTCTTCTTCTCTTTCTTCTTCTTCTTCTTGTTCTTCTTCTTCTTCTCCTCCCCCTCCTCCTCCTCCCCATCCTTCTTCTTCTTCGTCGTCGTCGTCGTCGTCTTCTTCCTCCTCCTCCTTCTCCTCTCCCCCCTGTGTATATATATTTTTTCTTTTTGGTGTGTGTGTGTGTGGGGGGGGGGGTGTATGCGTGTGTGTGTGCGTGTGTTTGTGTGTTTGTGTGTGTGTGTGTGTGTGTGTGTGTGTGTGTGTGTGTGTGTGTGTGTGTGTGTGTGTGTGTGAGAGAGAGAGAGAGATACAGAGAGAGAGAGACAGAGAGAGAGAACCTGCTATTTTTACACAAAAATAAATTATTATGGCAATGCGGAGAGCGCCTCAAAGATCTTGATCACTATCCAGTAAAGGGACAGAAGAACGTTCATGTTTCTCCAAGTGCTATCTTCCCTCCAAAAAGCTCTTCATGTTTGAAGGGTATGGCATTAATGGAAACAGAAACTGCTCGTGGATAAATAACTTTGCTCTGAAACGTATGTTTGCTCGGGTGTTTTGTTTTTGAAGAGCAGATATAGTGATTGCTTTCCAGGGTCTCGTCTGTGTTTGTTGGTGTATTTAAACAGCTTCTATCTCAGCTTGTTTCTTTTGTTTATTTTTGTTTGTTTGTGATTAATCCTGGGTTTATTTTTCGTCACTTCTTACGAACGAAAGAACGAACGATTTTTTTTTATTTTTTATAATTCCCTGAGGGTAATGCAACAAGCATAATACGCTCTCATTTTACAGTCAGACCTCTGGGCGAAGAAAATGGAAGGATGAAAAAAAGAAGAAGAAGAAGAAGAAGAAAAAGAAGAAGAAAAAGAAGAAGAAGAAGAAAAAAGAAGAAGAAGAAAAAGAAGAAGAAGAAGAAAAAGAAAAAGAAAAAGAAAAAGAAAAAGAAAAAGAAAAAAAAGAAGAAAAAGAAAAAGAAGAAAAAGAAGAAAAAGAAAAAAAAAGAAAAAGAAGAAAAAGAAAAAGAAGAAGAAGAAAAAGAAGAAGAAGAAGAAAAAGAAGAAAAAAAAGAAGAAGAAGAAAAAAAAGAAGAAGAAAAAAAAAAAGAAGAAAAAAAAAAAGAAAAAAAAAAAACACACACACACACACACACACACAAAAGAAAAAGAAGAAGAAGAAGAAGAAGAAGAAGAAGAAAAAGAAGAAGAAGAAGAAGAAGAAGAAGAAAAAGAAGACAAGAGAAAACATTTACAATAGCAACATTATCTAAATTACATACGCATGCACAAAACATAAGTACTTCTTCTTCTTCTTCTTCCTTCGTGAGCTGCAACTTCCACGTTCACTCGCTTGTACACGAGTGGGCTTTTACGTGTATGGCCGTTTTTACATAAGTATAAATATTCATGTACAGTACAACAAAGCCATGAATAAACAGCATGAAACAGGGACAAGCGGTGGGATGGGGAGAAGGCAAGATGTTGGTGTCCATCTGTCTCGGGAGACAATGGAACTCTGCGCCTAGTTAAGAATAAGAATAAGAATAATTTTTATTATCTCCAAATGGAGAAATTTGGTCAGGTGCATTATCACAACATAGACAAATAAACAACATGGGGACCATAACTGTAAAAGTCAACAACAGCTTTTACGAATATTACGAAGATACAAATGTAAAAAAAAACCACATATACCGTTTCATACATACATCCACACACTGCAGGTAATAACTAGTATTCTTAATGTAAAAACAGAAAGAATTAAGAAACATTATTTGAATATAATTATAAACATAGCCTACTATACTGCACATTGATTATAATAGACAGATAAAATAAGAATAAAGATAAATTGCGGAAAACCGCAACCAGATAATCAGCACACACCGGTACCCACCCACCACCCACCCACCCCACACACGCGGATTACTTGATTAAACAAGAGTAATAAACATATGTTCTCAAATAAAAGCATTTCACATATTCGCTTTTAAAAACATTGCAATTAATTATCACATCGTAATAATAAACAGAAATATATTTAGAATATGGACGTTATCATTAGGCATATTCCATTGTACATTCAGCCTGCATATTGCACATTATTCCTCCTACATATTGCACATTATTCCTCCTACATATTGCACATTCATTATAACCAATTGGTCAAGTTGTTGAGCTGCAGCGCCTGCTGTGGCTGTACAGACCGATTCTGGATCGGCAGGCTCTGTCGCTGTTGCTGCAGGTGAAAATCGTGCCTGGCTCAGAGGGCTCTGCCGTCTGCGCTCTCTTCCCTCTTCCCAGCACTGTTCTCTCTTCTCCTCGCTCCTCTGGACGCATGCCTTTACGGTCCTTCTCCAGCTGTTACGGTCTTCAGCCACCACCTCCCAACCTGCTGGGGGATCCATGTCGCCTGCGCTCATGTCTCGTTTTGTAGACGTCCCTGTAGCGTAGGACAGGTCTTCCTGCAGGTCTGGAACCAGAAGGTAAGATGAGGGACAGGTGAAGAATGAGGACGGACTGGGAGACTGAATAAGGCTGATTGAACTCAGAACTCAGAACTCAGAACGTGTTTTATTCAATGATTAAGATTTTAGGCATGGCTCATTCTTCCAACCCGTCCTTGCTAATCTACATCAGTTACAATAGCACACATATATAAATTATTTGATGGAAAGGGGAGAAAAGGAGAAGAAAAAAACAAAAACAAAAACCCAAAAAATGTTCTGCAGAAGGAATAATTATGATGAAGATCACACACACACACACACACACACACACACACACACACACACACACACACACACACACACATACAGAGACAGAGAGACAGATATATATATATATTATCATATGTATATATGTACTATATATATATATATATATATATATATATATATATATATATATATATATATATATATATATACTTCATCTCAGCCAAAACTTCTGTCTCTGTCCATGTACTCGTTCGTTCATTTTGTCTGTATGACTCTCTCTCTCTCCCTCTCTCTCTCTCTCTCTCTGTGTGTGTGTGTGTGTGTGTGTGTGTGTGTGTGTGTGTGTGTGTGTGTGTGTGCGCGCGCGCGCGCATTTCTCTGTCTAACGTTTTCTTTTTTCTTTTCTTTTTTCTTTTTTCATCTCTCTCTGCCTGGCTTTGAGAGTGTGTGATGATGTGATTGAGTGTGAATGTGTGTAAGATTGTGTGTGTGTGTGTGTGTGTGTGTGTGTGTGTGTGTGTGTGTGTGTGTGTGTGTGTGTGCATGCGCGCACGCGTACAAATATGTGTTCGTCGTTAAAAATGATACGTCTCCCTTCCATGTTTGTGGAAACGTTTGGGGCTTACATCTAAATATCTTTCGTTTCAGTTTCTTGTTTTTCTTCTGTCGTTTTTTTTTTTTTTCTTGTCGTTTCTGGCATGTTTCTCCATTTTGTCTTACAGACGAAACAGCCGTACTTTCTTTTTGTCCTCAAGGGACACAAAAAATCCTCTTTATTCCATTGGTGATCTCTACCTTGGTCTGATATTGCACATTCTTTAAGTCTGGTTTTTTTTTCCAGCCTCCTTTCTGGCGCCTGGAGTGAAGGGTTCTGACCCCAAGTGTGTGTGTGTGTGTGTGTGTGTGTGTGTGTGTGTGTGTGTACGTGTGTGTGTGTGTGTGTGTGTGTGTGTGTGTGTGTGTGTGTGTGTGTGTGCATACACATGCGTGTGCGTGTGGCGTGTGTGTGTGTGTGTGTGTGTGTGTGTACGTGTGTATGTGTGTGCGTGTACGTGCGCACGCGCGCGCGTGTGTGTGTTCGCGTGTGTGCATGTGCATTCTCATGCGTGTGCGTGTGGAGTGTGTGTGTGTGTGTGTGTGTTGTGTGTGTGTGTGTGTTCGTTCTTTAGTTTAGCGTGTGTGTGTGTGTGTGTTCCTTTCAGATAGTTAACATTTTTCTTCAGTTGTAAAAGATATATATGACAAGCCATAACTCTGAGATGTGTGTAGAGGAGGGCTGGGCTGGGGGTGGGGGTGGGGGTGTGGGGATATGGGTGTGTGTTGATGTGTTCTCTGTGTGTGTGTGTGTGGTGTGTGTGTGTGTGTGTGTGCGTTCCTTTCAGAAAGTTAACATTTTTTTTCTTTCTAAAGCTGTAAAATACATGTACGAAAGGATACAGGCAATAACAATGAGAATCTTCCGAAAGCTCCTTGGCATCTCCTGCAGAGTTCATATCACACACGAAGAAGAGAGAAAACAAGAAAAGAAGAAGAAGAAGAAGAAGAAGAAGAAGAAGAAGAAGAAGAAGAAGAAGAAGAAGAAGAAGAAGAAGAAGAAGAAGAAGAAGAAGAAGAAGAAATAAAGGAGCCAGGCAAACCTTTGGATCCTGTGAAGATCTCCCAACCACATTGAAGAGACGCGAACTGAAGTTCCTCGGGCACGTCTCATGGTCAGCTGGAGGTGCCTTCCAAGAGAGTCCAGCAAGGCACAGTGCCAGGAAGGAGAAGGAGAGACAGACAGACAGAGAAAGAGATAGGAGGAGGACAATGTCCCAGAACGGACAGGCCTGAGACTGAAGGACACCCTCAGAGAGACGAGGAACAGGGGGAGATGGAGAGAACTGGTTGTTATTAGTGGTGCCCTTAATGCTCGGAGACTGTGGAATAGCAGAAGAAGAAGAAGAAGAAAGAGAGCAAAAAAGAAGAATAAGAAGAGAAGAAAGAAGAAGAAGAAAGAAGGGGAAGAAAGAAGAAGAAGGAAGAAAGAGGAGAAGAAAGAAGAAGAAAGAAGAAGAAGAGAAGAAAGAAGAAGAAGAAGAAAGAAAGAAAGAAGGGAGAAAAAATGAGAAGGAAGGAGGAGAAGAAGAAGAAGAAAGAAGAAGAAAGAACGATAACAAAGTAGGAGAAGGAAGAAGAAGAAAGAGAAGAAAGAAGGATAACAAAGAAGGAGAAGGAAGGAGAGGGAGGAGAAGAAGAAGCAGAAGAAGAAGAAGAAGAAAGAGAGAAGAAAGAAGGATAACAAAGAAGGAGAAGGAAGGAGAAGAAGAAGAGAGAAGAAACAAGGAGAAGAAGAAGAATAGAAGAAAGAAAGAAGGAGAAGAAAGGAAGAAAGAAAGAAAGAAAGAAAGGAGAAGGAAGGAGAAGAAGAGAAGAAAGAAGAAGAAGATGATGACGAAGAAGAAGGAGAAGAAGAAGAAGAGAAGAAAGAAGAAGAAGATGACGACGACGACGAAGAAGAAGAACAAGAACAAGAACAAGAAATAATAATAATAAAAAAAATTCTGCCATAACCAAAACATTTGAAACCAATCGTTCCATGTACAACAAGAGGCACACAATCAAATTAAGAACGAAAAAAGGCAATTTAAAAAAAAGGGAAAGCGGAAAAAAAAGAAGAAAACGATCTGTTCTGTCCAGGACACTACCGCCATCCTATTCTGAAGAATAATAATTATGACCTGTTACTGATAGTGCATGTACTACTACTACTACTACTACTACTACTACTACTACTACTACTACTACTACTATAGTAGTGATAGTAGCAGTTGTAGTATTTGTCCACACAAACAACACCCGCACACACACGCACACATACAGACACAGACACACACACGCACGTGCACGCGCAAACACACACACACACACACACACACACACACACACACACACACACACACACACGTACACACACATACACACACACACACACACACACACACACACACACACACACACACACACACACAC
>NC_134878.1:6892094-6894594 GCF_041734735.1 Babylonia areolata | reverse complement strand
TTATAGTTATTATTTATTTATTTATTTATTTGTGTAAGCTTATCTATTATTTATTCACCTTTTTTTTCTCTCAAGGCCTGACTAAGCGCGTTGGGTTACGCTGCTGGTCAGGCATCTGCTTGGCAGATGTGGTGTAGCGTATATGGATATGTCCGAACGCAGTGACGCCTCCTTGAGCTACTGAAACTGAAACTGAAACAATAAGACGCCAAGTGACTGAGACAAGCTGAGCGCTGTCAAAACTGTCGCCGGCGACAATGTAGACAGATCGGGCTCCCAACAATGTCACCATTTCCAAAATTTGTCGCATATCCAACCCGAAGTCATCTCAATGGATACCCCTCCTAAATTAGTTGCAAAGGAGCAACATGTTTCTGTTCGGCGACAAATTAGAAAGCGTGTGCATGCCAAAATTGTCACCGGCGATAATTTTGGCAGGCGGCAATTTTAGGGTGTAGAAGCCATGGCCCTACTCTGGACACGCTCTCGACGGGCGCAATAGCCGAGTGGTTAAAGTGTTGGACTTTCAATCTGAGGGTCCTGGGTTCGAATCTCTGTGACGGCGCCTGGTGGGTAAAGGGTGGAGATTTTTCCGATCTCCCAGGTCAACATATGTGTAGACCTGCTAGTTCCTGAACCCCGTTCGTGTGTATACGCACGCACAAGATCAAATACGCACGTTAAAGATCCTGTTACCCATGTCAGTGTTCGGTGGGTTATAGTAACAAGAACACGCCCAGTATGCACACCTCCGAAAACGGAGTATGGCTGCCTACATGGCGGGGTAAATAAACAAAACGGCCATACACGTGACACTGCGCTGTTGCAACTCTGCGCTTCCTTTCATGCGATGTGGCCGGCGTCAGTCAGAGACCCGAGAAATACAGATACCTGCAGTGTTGGTCAGATCTCCCAAAAGACGCATCTTCCATCAAGTGGCGTTCCCCCGTCGACTGTGTGTGATTGATCCCAGTTTTCCAATACAAGCTCACAATGCACAAAAACTCTGGGCAGTTTCAGTTTCAGTTTCAGTAGCTCAAGGAGGCGTCACTGCGTTCGGACAAAACCATATACGCTACACCACATCTGCCAAGCAGATGCCTGACCAGCAGCGTAACCTAAAGCGCTTAGTCAGGCCTTGAGAGAAAAAAAGGTGAATAAATAATAGATAAGCTTACATAAACAAATAAATAAATAAATAAATAATAATTATAATATAGAAAAAGGTAGTAGTAGTAGTAGTAGTAGTAGTAGTAGTAGTAGTAGTAGTAGTAGTAGTAGTACTACTAGTACTACTACTACTACTACTACTACTACTACTACTACTACTACTACTACTACCTTTTTCTATATTATAATTATTATTTATTTATTTATTTGTTTATGTAAGCTTATCTATTATTTATTCAGACAGACAGACTACTACTACTACTACTACTACTACTACTACTACTACTGCTACTACTACTACTACTACTACTACTACTACTACTAATAATAATAATAATAATAATAATAAATAAATAAATAAATAAATAAATAAGACAACAATGATGATAAATAAGCAAATAAATGTAAAACATGAAGACACACATTCACACATACACCCACACATGCATAACAGATATGCACCAAACATGCAGTTTCACAGATATGAAAGCACAGTCAAATACATATAAATGTACATGAGCTCCAACACACACACAAACACACACCACACACATTACCCTGTACCTCCTCTACCCCCCTCCTCCACACACTCTGGGCAGAAGCGGGCAACTCGAAAAAAAAAAAAAAAAAAAAAAAAAAAAATATATATATATATATATATATATATATATATTATAATACAATCACAAAAAAAAAATCAACAGATAAATAAATAGATGAATAAATAGTCTCTCCTCTGTTGGGGTTCAAACCTGCCAATAGCTTTTTTCCCGAAAGCAGTCAATGCCCTGTCTGTCGAACAAATCCAGTGTGATAACTAGAACTGTGCAATCAAGAACCATTTACCTGAAGGTCTAGTCATCAGCCCCATCCGCAGGTAATATGCGGCTTCTGTTCAAACATGTGTGTGTGTGTGTGTGTGTGTGTGTGTGTGTGTGTGTGTGAGTGTTTGTTTGTGTGTGTGTGTGTGTGTGTGTGTGTGTGTGTGTGTGTTTGCAGTGCGTGCATGTGTGTGTGTGAGTATGCACAAGTTTTTATATTGATATGCACTTGTGTGTACCTTAATTCTACTGTATCTGTGTTTGTGTATGATTTTCGATTTATGTTCGTACCTTGTTATGTACTAACCTCCCCCCCCCCCCCTTATTCCCCCTCAATATTCCTTGTGACCCTGGTACACTTGGTAATAAAGGCATATTCTATTCTATTCTATTCTATATTCTATATTACCATTCGTCAGTCCTTTACCCTCCATTCCATCTGTTTGCAATTCAGTCTGTTCAGTTCCGTAATGTCATTCATTACCATTCGCCAACCCCCCATTTCCCCC
>NC_134878.1:6882094-6884594 GCF_041734735.1 Babylonia areolata | reverse complement strand
TCATTATTTCCCTCTCACAAAATTGGGCAAAGTCCTGATAATCTTAACAATAATCCCCTGCTGTATTACCTCCGGGACCTGTGGTTCATGTCAAAGCGTTACACACCACACACCCAAACTGAAATCCTCGATGTCGAAAGAACAAAAGTAAGCTAAGTCGAAACAGGTTTTCATAATATGTTCGTGAATTAGAGCGTTGTTTTTTGTTTGCTCGATAAAAAAAAAAAAAGGAATGGGGATGGAGGGCGGAGGAGGGGTTGGAGGGCCTGGGGGACAATTGTACCGAAAATTAGCGCCTGACTTGCGGGGCTTATATATAAGACTGGCGTTCCTTAACAGATCTCTGATGTTTTGAGTGTGGTCTTGAAACCCGACACAGTCTGTTTCCTCCCACACAGCTCGCAAAACAGATCGATCAAAGCCGACAGGCCTGTTACGGCACACAGGCCTGTTACGAAACACAATTAGCGTCTCCGCCGCTTCCAGCGCGCAGCAGCAGTTGTGATCGAGCTGCTTCCTGCATGGCCCCTTTTCGGCCAACGAAGTCTTTTGCACCACGCTGAGCCGCCTCATGTGACTGGCACTTCCAAGACTGCATGAGTTTTAAATACACTTCCAGCAGTTTCCGTTCCACGGAGGCGTCCACAAAATATGATGATGATGATGATGATGATGATGATATGGATACTTACATAGCGTGTATCCTCGGCCGGAGACCTACGCCCTTCACAAACACAGATTCATTTGCACAACAGGCTGCCTACCTAGTACCTGGGCAGAGCCGACTGACTGTTGCCATTTGGGCACTCATCATTCGTTTCCTGTGTCGTTCAATCAGGTTTCAGTCACTCGCGCTTTTCCTTAGACAGACATGTAAGATTTTACGCGTATGACCGTTTTTTGTTTATTTATTTTACCTTATCGTGTAGGTTGCCGTACTCCGTTTTCGGGAGTGTGCATGCTGGGTATGTTCTTGTTTCCAACAATGTCTGACAGTTAATTGGACCCATGACTCTCTTTCTGTCTCTCTGTCTCTGTCTGTATCTTCGTCTCACCACCTCCCCCCCCTCTCTCTCCTTCCTCATCCACCTCTTTGTCACTAAGTTGGAGTTGATTAACCAGCCGCCATGGCGAAGTGGTTAGCGTCGCGGACTGACGGCTGGTAGGACGCGGGTTCGAATCCCAGCGGAGGAGGGTTTTTCGGCCCACGGCCGGCTCCTACCCAGAGTTGAGTGTGCTCTGGGCTTTAAATGAGGAGACTGGGACCACACAGTCGAGTGTCATCCACTTCACGGATGCGTCTTTGGGTGTGTTGCTCTAATTACCTGACCAACACTGCAAGTGTCTGTATCTCTCGGGCCTGGTTGACTCCGGGATATCATTATGACAGGAAGCGTAGAGTACAGCCTTGTCATGTAGTCCCAAACCAAAATGGACCTCCATAGCAACATCGTCATCATCATCGTCATCCTCCTCATCCTCCTTCTTCATCATTATCAATATGAACAAAAATGTCCCAAAGTATGTGGCCTTTCATGCTTTGCTGACATGGTGACCTCAGTTTCGATACCCCTCCACTTCCGTGCTTGCGGCGAGTCCTGTCAATGTCTTCAGTGTCGGCAGATTCATGGGGGACTGTTGTTTGAGGGACGTGGTGGCTGTCTCCACTCTGGAAAGGACGCCCCGCAACAAAGTCATTATTGTCGTCAGTGAGGGGCTTAGTAGGTGGTGTCCTAAGTACGTTAAATCAGAACAGGCACCACTGAACACCACCGAAGTGACTCAGCAGCAGTGCAGGGTCTCCCTCTTCTTGTGTGTGGCCTCCTGGCGACCTAACATCGATGGTTCCCTCCGGACTGCCGACGTTGGGAGTGTGACAGACGTGCCTGGGTGTGGCCGTGTATGGGGGACTCGGAATGAGCGGCGTGGGGTAGTGCCACTGAACGGTGCAGATGACGGGGCAGCAAAAAACCCAAAAAAACCCAAAAAAACTTGGAGTTAAGTATACGTTCTTGCGTTATCGTATTTTCTTATTTGTTTAGAGAGAGACTGAGACTGAGACTGAGATGTTTTATTCACTCAAGGCCATAGCCCCATATGAATGAAGGGCGATAATACAGTATAGAGATGTCACCATACTATCAGTAAACATTCACCATTTTCACAATTAGTTAAAGAAATTATGATAATACCGTTTCTCTTAACTTAAAAGCTTTGTGTAAATACAATGCGAAATTACGTATGACACCATAATCAGATGATGCCATCAATAAACATAATTTAAACAAACATGGACGTTCATAATATTTCTTTGGAATAAATCTTTCGCGAAATCCATGCAACACAGGACACATCAAAACAAAATGCACTTCATCTTCATTTGACAGCTTGCACAAAGGACACAACTTCTCTGTGTGATCAACAATCTTATAACGATATCTGTGCATATGAATTTCAGAAATGCCAAATCTAAATCTTGTTAATAAAACTCGTAGATATC
>NC_134878.1:6874594-6879594 GCF_041734735.1 Babylonia areolata | reverse complement strand
ACCATCACCACTATCATCACCATCACCACCATCATCACCACCATCACCACCACCACCATCACCACCATCATCACCATCATCATCACTATCACCACCACCCACCTCCTGTCTCCTGCCCTACTTTCTCAGTCTGGTTATCCGCCCCCCCCCCCCCCCCCAACGCCCCCCCCCCCCTCTGTAGTCGACCCGATCTGCTGGCAGAGGAGGGGTACTGACGTCAGACGCCACTGAACGTAAGCCACACAAGCAACCCCCCCCCCCCCTTCCACCCCCCCACCCCCCATTATTACAACGATTAACAAACTCCATTAGTGAGCGCCACGCTCTAACGGACACGTTCTTTTATATCCCCTGGATGCTCAACTGGAGAATGTGTATGATGTGGGTTTTTTTCTTCTTTTTTTTTTTCTTTTTTTTTTTCCCCCTTGGGTTTTGGGACCGGGGATTGTTTTGCTGTGGGACGTTTTAGTGTGTGTGTGTGTGTGTGTGTGTGTGTGTGGGAGACCCGAACTCGATCATTGATCGACATACAGAAACCAAATTCAACGGTGACTGCTATGTAATGGTTGATTGATTTTCATTATGATCGATCCCCCCCCCCCAACAAAAAAAAACCAAAGCCCGTGCACGCTTCTGCTGAGTACTAAAAAAAAAGAAAGTGTTTTGTGTTGTTTTATTTTTTATTTTTTATTTTATTTTATTGTTATAGTGTGCCAGCAGTGTCACCCCCCACAACCTGCACTCTGTCCCCCTTCCCTCCCCATCCCTTCGTCCCCCCCCCCCCCCCTCCTTCTTATCTTCCTTCCCACTCCGTCCAAAGCCCAGTCTTTGAGGTTGCGCCGACACCCGCACCACCCTCCCTCCTCACCCCTACTCCCTAGTCGGCCCTCTTTGGTCAGCGACGCAGCGTCGACGCAGCGTCACCTGCCCCAGCTATAAGAATACGTGCAGTTACGTGATGTCTGCTGCGATCCCCGTGCTGACAGGATATCCCGTGTGGCGGCCCCGTCTTTCAAGTCATTCCCCACCTCCCCTCCACGAACGCAACTGACGTAGATGGCGGGACTTCGGAACGAAAGCTAGGGAGAATTTATGCTAATGCAAACTTTGATCAAGCCGGCTAACAGGCCCAGAGTTGTATTGTCCTGTCTCCTCAATCTCTTTGTGACGTAAACGGGTGAACTTGTCATCATAGAATGTGTATAGACAAGTGGGTTGAATTGTAGCGAATCAGATCATTCGGTAGCTTGCATAGTATGTTGTGGGAAGGGATAAAACCAGTCAGCACAGCCAGTTCTCAGCTGTCTCCCAGAAGAACTGACTGACACAGGGTGACTGACTGATCAGTGATGTGAGGAACAGGGAAATCCCTGTTGGGCTGTGAGTACATGACTTGTAATGGTTTTATGTTATGTTGATAACTTAGTTGTGTTGGGAAACTATGTTTTATGTCAGTGGACAGCCAGTTTAAGTTGATCTTGTGGCTTGTGGAAAGAAAAGGGGTTAATGTGTGAAAGCTACCCACTGAGAGAAGTACTGGCCTAAATCTTTTGAGTCCCCCCCCCCCTTCTATTTGGTTACATATATCTTGTTCTATATTTTTGATGTATTACTTGTTTTGTATAAAGTAGGTGGTGTTGGTTCAGTGTGAACTGAACAGATCTATAGGCTAACACACTGTCAGTGTGTGTTGAGGGTTTTTCATGTGTGTGTGCACATGGGGGTAACAGCAAGAGTTGTGGAACACATGTTTGGGTTATTGGTAGTTGTGGTAACATGTGTAGGAGTTGTGCTTTGTGTCAGTGGTTTACTTTGTTCAGACAAAGTGGGAAGGAACATTTTGCACTGAGGGTCAGTGCTATATGGTTGCATATTGCTGTTTACTAGAGGTATGTTGGAAGTAATGATTTCCACACATGTGCTTGTGTCAGTGGGACACTCTGTGAAGGCAAAGAGGAGATTTGTTTGGTCATGGTAACACACAGTTCAGCTGAATGATTGGTAACATGGGTTGGAACACAGGGTTGTATTGGTCAGTGATATGTTTTGTACACAGTATGGTAATTGGTATGTCACTGCTGGTGGCAGGTAAGCTTGATGAAGCTTGTATTTCCTCACATAGATCTTTGTGTGAGAGTAGTGCATACTGGTGGATGAAAGGTGCTGAGAGGGTATAGGCCTTTTATGTCAGTGATGTCCAGATATTTGAGATTTTATCTGACCTTGGTTTTGGTTGTGTGTTTGTGTTCCAGGTGTGCTGCTTTAGGTTTAGGGTGAATTTTACCGTGCTGCTTATAGGTGCTGCTTTAGGTGTAGGATGATCTTTTTATTGTGTGCTGTATTGTAAAGTAAACACTCTATAAAAACCACTCCATGTGGCCCTGCTATTGATGTGAGGAGAGAGTGAGTGAGTGCAACATTAGTTGATCCTATATCCCCCCTGTCTGTTCCCCTCTCTTTATCCCCTTAGAATCGAACCAACCACACAACACCTTTTTACAACTTGGCGTCGCCGACAGGATAGGCAGGTAGAGTGTTTGCTCGACAGGATAGGCAGGTAGAGTGTGTGCTTGACAGGATAAGCAGGTATATTGTTCGGTAGTTTAGTAGACTTAAGCAGCACAAAGCCTAGTAACAGCCCAGAGATGACAACCCCAACTACAGTGGCGCAGGAATTTCCCATGGGGTGGTACGTAGCACCCACACTCCCAGTGTTCACTGGTGAGTCAGGCGAGATGTCGGCTGAGGATTTCATCATGGAGGCGAAGAGAGTCCTGGCTGCGTACCCCATGGGAGACGAGATGGCTGCCTACTTCGTTTACAGCCATCTGCAGGGAACCGCATGCAGGGAGCTGATGCTGCGGGACCTGGAGGAGACCAACACCCCAGAGAAGGTGATCAACATTCTGCTGGGGGTGTTTGGTGACGGGCGGCGTGTCACCACACTGCTGTCCACATTCTTCAGCAGGGAGCAGTTGCCAGAGGAGTCCACCTTGGACTACTCCCATGCTCTGTGCAGTATGGGGAGGATCATCCGGACGAAGAGCACTGGGGCCCTCAACGCTGAGATGCTGAGGGACCACTTCATTGATGGCCTCTGGAACCTCCTGCTGAAAAGGGAGCTGCGCCAGGTAGTGAGAAGGGAGCCACACACCACCTTCATCCAGGCGAGGGATGAAGCCCTGAGACTGCAGCGAGAGATGGAGGAGGACCAACGACAGCAACAGGCCAGGGAACAGATGGCACAATTAGGGGACAAACTGTTGTGTTTAGAAGAGAGTATTAGGTCCATGCAGGGGTTAATGTCAGATTTAGTCAGTCAGAGAGATGGGGCTGTGATAGGGAAAGGTGCTGTGGGTAGGAAGAGAAGGAACAGAGGTAGGAAAGGGAAAGGTCAGTCAGTGGTGGGAAATGGGATTTCCCTAAAGGTGGGTAAGGTTCTCCCCAAGAAAAAACACAAAGATTCCCACAATGAGAACCAGAGAGACTTGCCCAATAGTCTCAGGAGGCAGGATCTGAGTCTGAAAGAAAAGACTCCAGTCAGGACAAGGGTTGACTGTGAGGATGATCCTTGCCAGGGTGATTGGGTGCTGCTGCCCATACCACCTGATCCAGGTGTTCCTGGTACATGTGCCACAAGGGAGGGCACAGGTGATGGAGACTGCCAGGATGCAGTCGAGTCTCCCGGACGGTCACACAGACTGGTGGTAACCGGTTTGTGTGAGAATGGCACCAGGTCTCATCCGAAGCCTGGGGTGCATGGGACATGTGCAGGTGCCATGGTCCCAGATCAGACTGACAGGGGTTGGGAACTGTCAGGGTCAACCTGTAGGGCTAGAGCTAGGGACAGGTTTGATGCGAGCCATCCGGCATTGACTAGAGTTGTTGCTACAGCCTGCTAGGGGAATGTTGGAATTGGGGAAAATTGTGTCATGTTATGGGTTTTTTTTTTGTTGTTGTTTTCCTACATTCCAGGGTTTGTGGTTGCTGATGTGTGTCAGCTGGAACTGTTGATTTTTGCGTTGTGTAGCTCTGTTTGATTTTTTTATGTATGCTTTTCTGGGTTATGGTGTTATGTACAGCTTTATCATTTTGAA
The DNA here is from genome assembly GCF_041734735.1 of Babylonia areolata. Classification (NCBI taxonomy): domain Eukaryota; kingdom Metazoa; phylum Mollusca; class Gastropoda; order Neogastropoda; family Buccinidae; genus Babylonia; species Babylonia areolata. The sequence continues at coordinate 6,875,497 of NC_134878.1, read as the reverse complement.
ATGTATTTTTGGTGGTTTCTTTTGTCCTGTAATGTCTTCATTTTCACATGTTTATGTTTCTGCTAATTTTTGGGTTAGAGAACTAATCTCCCCATTAGCATTAATTGATGACGGCAGTGGTCAGCATGTGGTCAGCAGCAATGAGGACATTGCATTCAAAAGCCGGGGGTGGGTGTTATAGTGTGCCAGCAGTGTCACCCCCCACCACCTGCACTCTGTCCCCCTTCCCTCCCCATCCCTTCGTCCCCCCCCCCCCCCCTCCTTCTTATCTCCCTTCCCACTCCGTCCAAAGCCCAGTCTTTGAGGTTGCGCCGACACCCGCACCACCCTCCCTCCTCACCCCTACTCCCTAGTCGGCCCTCTTTGGTCAGCGACGCAGCGTCGACGCAGCGTCACCTGCCCCAGCTATAAGAATACGTGCAGTTACGTGATGTCTGCTGCGATCCCCGTGCTGACAGGATATCCCGTGTGGCGGCCCCGTCTTTCAAGTCATTCCCCACCTCCCCTCCACGAACGCAACTGACGTAGATGGCGGGACTTCGGAACGAAAGCTAGGGAGAATTTATGCTAATGCAAACTTTGATCAAGCCGGCTAACAGGCCCAGAGTTGTATTGTCCTGTCTCCTCAATCTCTTTGTGACGTAAACGGGTGAACTTGTCATCATAGAATGTGTATAGACAAGTGGGTTGAATTGTAGCGAATCAGATCATTCGGTAGCTTGCATAGTATGTTGTGGGAAGGGATAAAACCAGTCAGCACAGCCAGTTCTCAGCTGTCTCCCAGAAGAACTGACTGACACAGGGTGACTGACTGATCAGTGATGTGAGGAACAGGGAAATCCCTGTTGGGCTGTGAGTACATGACTTGTAATGGTTTTATGTTATGTTGATAACTTAGTTGTG
>NC_134878.1:6857094-6862094 GCF_041734735.1 Babylonia areolata | reverse complement strand
GAATTTGTCACGTAAGGTCAGAAAGATGACGTAAAAAATAACATTACGTCACCTATTATGAGCGTAGTCTGTGACCAAGCTGCTGCTGGGTAGCAGCGAAAATTCAGATTTAAATGGTTTTTTTTTTGTTTGTTTGTTTGTTTTTTTGTTTAACAAAATACGTGTTGGTTTTCAACTTTGTTTTATTCATTTTAAATACACACACACACACACACACACACACACACACACACATATATATATATATATGGGTATTTATGGTTTCAGAAGATGGTTGTGCTTTTGTTTGTGTGCTATTTGCGATTGTGGGCTGTGGTTTGTGTGTGTGTGTGTGTGTGTGTGTGTGTGTGTGCGCGTGTGCTTGTGTGTGTGTGTGTGTGTGTGTGTGCGCGCGCGTGTGCTAGTGTGTGTGTGTGTGTGTGTGTGTGTAGAGGGGGGGAGGCTTCGGGAAGGGGTGGGGGGATGGCTTTTGATGGTGTTTGGTGTCTTGTGGTCAGTTTCTTCCTTTTTGATATTTGCATGTGTGTTCTGTTTGTAAACGCCTGGAGCTTATTTTCAAGATTAGGCGTAAATACTCATAATAATAATAATGATAATAATATGTATTATGTAATCGCACGTTACACTGACAGCTCCCCACCCCCCACCCCCCCCCACCCCCCAGCAGCAGTGAAATAAAACTTTTTTTTTTCTATCCCATCGACTCTTCACGTTGCATCACATTGCATCTCAGAGCCCTGTCTGTGAATCATGGCACCAGATCTCCTCATCATTCCTCCTCCTCCTCCTGACAGCAACAAGTTATCTCACACATCTTTCCAGTCATCCTCCTTGCTTTCCGCTCTCGCTCCCTCTTTCAGCAAACACAGAACCCATGTCGCAATAGCTATCTCCTGTTGGCGATCTCAGCGGAGGCTCTGCTTGATGTTTAAGTTATCGCAGATGGTTGTGATGATGCCATATTTCCTGGATGAGACTCCGCTTGGCCTCTCGCATTCATTTCTCTTCTCTCTCCCTCATGTTCTTGAACGTTTCTCCCACCGAAATATTTCATTTTAATTTTTTTTCTTCTACATATCATAACGGGCGCAATAGCCAAGTGGTTAAAGCACTGGTCTTTCAGTCTGAGGATCTCGGGTTCGAATCTCGGCTAAGTGATTGAACAACACGGGAAACGAATGATGAGCGCCCAATGGCAGCCGTTAGTCGGCTCCACTCAGGTAGGTAGCCTGCAGCGCAAATGACCCCGTGTTTGTAAAGCGCATAGGGCTTGGTCTTCGAAGAGAGGCGCTATGTAGGCATCAATATCATTCATTCATATCATTCCTTTTTTTTTCTTTGCTGCCACATCATTTGAACGCGGACAAAACTGAAGCAATGATCATAGGAACTAAACAAAAACTCTCTTCCATCACAACTGACACAATCAAACTTGGCAGTACGTCCATCCCTCTTTACAGTTCAGTCAGGAACCTCGGCGTTGTCCTTGACAACACACTGTCCATGCAAAGATTTATCAGTCAGACATGTCAATCCTGCTACTGTCAATTGCGGCCCATCCGGAAATATATGTCCATTGACGCAACATCTAGACTTGTCGTTTCTCTCATTCTCTCCCGCCTTGACTACAGTAACTCTCTATTGCCTGGTTTGCCTGCTTCATCCATTCAGTCCCTTCAGCGCATACAAAACTCTGCTGCCCGACTCGTCCTCAGAAAGAAAAGATCTGAGAAAATCACTCCTCTTTTGCAACATCTCCACTGGCTCCCTACCTCACACAGAATATAAAGTACAAGATCAGCACTCTATGTTATGAATGTATTCACAAATCACCCCCTTCCTGTCTCTGTGGCTGCCTTCACCTCAACACTCCACCTCGCTCATTATGATCGGCTTCGGATCCACTCTGTTTACGCATACCCAGATTCAAACTCTCGACTGTTGGCCGCCGTTCTCTCTCTGTCTCTGGACTTTGCAATTGGAATGAACTTCCTCTTCCGCTTCGTCAGGTCTCCACACTCAGCTCTTTCAGGTCTGGCCTTAAACCCCACCTCTTCCCAAAATAGCCTCCCTTCCCTGCCTCTTCCTTATCTTCAGTTTCTTCAGTTTTAGAGTTATGCATGCGTGTGAATGACTGGTGTGAAAGCGCTTAGATTTGTCTCTGCACAAGATTCAGCGCAATTTAAATACCATTATTATTATTATTATTATTATTATTATTATCATTATCATTATCTGCATGGTTATTATTTTTTAATTATTATTATTATTGTCTACATCGTTATTTTTATTATTATTGTCTGCATCGTTTGAGTGGATTTACTCCCACGCCGCTCATTCCGAATCCCCCATACAGAACCAAAACCCTTTCGCTTTTCGCAACCCAAGCCTCACGAGCAAACAGTGCAGAGAGACTCCAGACTTGTCAACAGACGATGGGCTTGTCAACAGACGACGGGGTGATGCCAGCAAATTGGCGGAGGACAGTGGACATTGTACTTGTATTTCTTTTTATCACAACAAATTTCTCTGTGTGAGATTCGGGCTGCTCTCCCCAGGGAGAGTGCGTTGCTGTACTACAGCACCACCCATTTTTTTTTTTTTTTTTCCTGCGTGCAGTTTTATTTGTTTTTCCTATTGAAGTGGATTTTTCTTCAGAATTTTGCCAGGAACAACCTTTTTGTTGCCGTGGGTTCTTTTTCTTGCGCTAAATGCACAGTGCCCACGTGACCTCGGTTTATCGTCTCATCCGAATGACTAGCACCCGGACCACCACTCAAGGTCTAGTGGAGGGGGAGAAATTATCGGCGGCTGAGCCGTGATTCAAACCAGCGCGCTCAGATTCTTTCGCTTCCTCGGCGGACGCGTTACCTCTAGGCCACCACTCCACCACATATGGAGCGCCTTGACCCCCTCTTGCTGTCCAACGACGTGGGATTTGAGCGGAATTTTGTTTGATGCGCCGTCACACAGCATACTGGGTTACTGTAGACATTTTGTTGAAGTATAAATTTCCACATGTGACCGTTATCGTTTATAGGTAGAAGACCAGAAGTGGTCGGGGTGATTGGTGAGTTGGTGGAAACCAGGGTGGAAGGATGGCGGAATCAAAGATGGACATTTGAAACAAATATTCAAGTGCAGTTAAAGAAAAAATTACTTAATGGACTTCGTAAAAGAAGAAAGTCGTTGTTAATATGATCAGATTAATTTGTTACAATGAATGTAGATTGTCAAAAACATCAACGTTCCCGTGACATGTGATACACACCTTTCGTGCAGGGTAAGGCTTCAACAAATCACAGTAACACACACACACACACACACACACACACACACACACACACACACACATATATATATATATATATATATATATATATATATATATATATATCAACAACAGTAGGCTCTTCATGTCTTTAAAACTTGTATTCTAAAAAAAGCAGCAAATTTTCGCTGTAAAAACAGCTTCTTCATGTCTGTCTTGTTTTTGGTTTTTTTACAGCGAAAATTTGCTGCTTTTTTTGGAATACAAGTTTTAAAGACATGAAGAGCCTACTGTTGTTGATATTTTTATATTTTACCGGTCTTGGTATTTACCTCAGTGCTTTCTGCAAGGAGCGGAGCCCAGGACACGAAGAGAGTGTGAACTATATATATGTATATATATATATGTGTGTGTGTGTGTGTGTGTGTGTGTGTGTGTGTGTGTGGTTAACGGTCACATCAGTGAAACAAATGCACGATATTAAGGCAATATATAGTTTGTAATGAATTACGCAGATAATAGTCTGAAAATCAAACTTATTAAGATGGTCCGCGAATGAGACCAAAGTCTGAGAGATTCCAAATGACGACATTTTATGGCTGTGTACTCCTGTCAGTTTTTCTCTTCTTCTATCTGTCTCTCCTTCCCACCTTCTATCCCTCTCTTTCTTTCTCTCAATCTCGCTGTCGCCCTGTCTCTCTCTCTCTCTCCCTCTCTCTCTATCTCTCTCGCTCTGTTATTCCCACTTCGCTCCTCCACCCACCCCCCCTCCTCTCTCTCTCTCTTTGTCTCCCTCTGGCACAATTTTTCGGCCTTTCGACATTAACTCTCCACACACCACCCCCCACTCCCCCCCCCACCTCTCCCTCTCCCTCTCTCTCTTTTTCTCCCTCTCCCATTCTCTCTTTTAACATGACCGTTGATATGTATGTATGTATAACGTTTTGGTATGGCTGTGATATGCTTGTATGTTTATGTACACCCCTTCATAATTATGGGGTATGGCCTATAATGAATAAAGTATTCGCATTCACTCTCTCTCTCTCTCTCTCTGAGTTCTGTCTCTCATATTCTCTCTCTCCCTCTCTCTCTCCTCCCTCTCTCTATCTCTCTGAGTTCTCTCTCTCTCTCACATTCTCTCTCTCTCTGCGAGTTCTCTTTCTCTCCCTCTCTCTCTCTCTCTCCTCCCTCTCTCTCTCTGTGAGTTCTCTCTCACACACATTCTCTCTCTCTCCCCCCTCTCTCTCTATGAGTTCTCTCTCACACACATTCTCTCTCTCTCTCCCCCCTCCCTCTCTCTATGAGTTCTCTCTCACACACATTCTCTCTCTCTCTCCCCCCCTCTCTCTCTATTTCTCTCTCACACACATTCTCTTTCTCTCTCTCCCCCCTCTCTCTCTCTATGTTCTCTCTCACACACATTCTCTCTCTCTCTCCCCCCTCTCTCTCTCTATGAGTTCTCTCTCACACACATTCTCTCTCTCTCTCCCCCCCTCTCTCTCTGTGCGAGTTCTCTTTCTCTCCCTCTCTCTCTCTCTCCTCCCTCTCTCTCTATGAGTTCTCTCTCTCACACATTCTCTCTCTCTCTCTCCCCCGCTCTCTCTCTCCCCCCTCTCTCTCTCTCCCCCTCTCTCTCTCTCTCCCCCTCTCTCTCTGCGAGTTCTCTCTCTCTCACATTCTCTCTCTCTCTCTCTCTCTCTCTCTCTCTCTCTCTCTCTCTCTCTCTCTT
>NC_134878.1:6839594-6842094 GCF_041734735.1 Babylonia areolata | reverse complement strand
AGATGTGAGCGATGTTGTGTCTCTCAGTCTGACGCTGTGTTATACTCGTACATTATACATGTATTAAGTATTAAGTATAAATGCGTACATGTTTGTGTGTTTCTTAGAACAACGGCTGATGTGTAAGTCTGCCAAAGTGCTAATATCTTCACCGTTGGAAAATAAACATTCATTCATTCATTCATTCGTGGGCTGCGACTCCCACGTTCACTCGTATACACGAGTGGGCTTTTACCTGTATGACCGTTTTTAAACCCCGTCATGTGGGCAGTCATACTCCGTCTTCGGGAGGCGGGTTGCATGCTCGTTGTCTTGTTGTTTTTATAAGCAACCGAACGATGACATGACATGGATTTCGGGATTTTTAACTCTTTCCATACGAACGGCGAAAGAGACGACGTTAACAGCGTTTCACCCCAATTACCATCATCAAAATATTGCAAGTGGAAGGCTCTTATACTGAAGAGGTGAATGTTGACAAAGAATACCACAATTCTGACGACGGAAGCTAAAGGTTGGGTCATTGAGACACCCACTGGACATCCGAGGGGTCTGTGTAGAGGAGAAGAGAGGACTGGCCGTACTGAGTGAGTTAACGTGCGTATTTGATCTTCCGCATGCGTGTTTAGGCATTGCAGGTCTGCACATCTGTTGAACTGGGAGATGGGGAAAATGTCCACCATTTTACACACCAAGTGCCGTGAGCGGGAATCGAACCAAAGACCCTCAGATTGAAAGTCCAACGCTTTAACCACTGGAGTGTTACGCCCGTCATCAATTCAAACTGACTCGGAGACTTAAAGTGGAGTGATGGCCTAGAGGTAACGCGTCCGCCTAGAAAGCGAGAGAATCTGAGCGCGCTGGTTCGAATCACCGATACCTTCTCCCCCTCCACTAGACCTTGAGTGGTGGTCTTGACGTTAGTCATTCGGATGAGACGATAAACCGAGGTCCCGTGTGCAGCATGCACTTAACGCACGTAAAAGAACCCACGGCAACAAAATGGTTGTTCCTGGCAAAATTCTGTAGAAAAATCCACTTTGATAGGTAAAACAAATAAAACTGGACGCTAGAAAAAAAAAGGGGGTGGCGCTGTAGTGTAGCGACGCGCTCTCCCGAGGGAGAGCCGCCCGAATTTCACACAGAGAAATCTGTTGTGATAAAAAGAGAAATCCAATACTGAGGAGGAAACACCAGCATATTTCATTGTTTGCACTTCGCCCTCAACAGACACTGTAGTTTCTCTGCAAAAAAAACAAACAACAACAACAACAACAAACAAGCCAACCAACAAACAAACATACAAAACAAATATAAATAACAATTTCTTACACCTCATCTTCGTCCCACTCTGATCCACGCTGTTTCTCTCTCACTTCCAGCACACCAACTAACACATCCTCTGTTGCCACTCACTCTGACCCCTGCATCCCAAACAACACGGTCCTTAAAAGCTTGTCGGTGTTCTGGGGGGCCATGGGCATGACACCAATGGGCATTACAACCCTGGTCCCTCTCCAGGATAAAACAAAAATAAATAAAGTGTGGGGTTTTTTTTTTTCTTCTTTTCTCCACGTTCAGACGTAGTCACTATGCCAATGACACTTACAGCAAAACATAAAGGTCTTGAGAGAGATGACTGAGTGTTAATGGACCAGTACCACGTGTGAGTGCCTGTTGACACCTTTGAACAGACAAGTGGTTTGTAAGGTCGAGCGTGATGGGGCTGGGAGAGTGGGAGAATTCTTTGACTTTCCTTTTGCCTTTACTTTGGGGACTTCGTAACGAGCATTGTTTTGGGTAGGTGATTGTTTGAGTTTCCTTTTCCTTTTACTGTGGGGGACTTTCTGATGAGCATCGTTTGAGTGGGGGGGGTCGTTTTAGTTTCCTTTTCATTCTTATTCTGGGGACTTTGTAATGAGCATTGGTTCATCTTCTTTCTGGACTTTTTGACTTGACCCAACTTTGCAGTTAAAGAAAATATCCATTTAATGTATATCCCTTTTTGATTTCCAAATGTTTATGTTGGGATAATTTTGATCGGTTCACATTGCCATGTTAGTGTCAATTGCCTGTCAAAAGTCATCACGGACAGCCAAAGATATGATGTGTTCATTCTGAGTGTCAGGTCAGGGGCATAGCCCTTGCTACCGGTACCATGTAACCCAGTACTACCTGCCGCATGTGAAGTTTCCCGACGACGGACCAGGCGGAGGAAACCTTTCCCAACGGCTGTGAAGGCGGAAGAGGATGACCAAAGGGCAGGGGGAGCTCTTATCCTTGGCTGGAAGTCCCCTTAGGAGACGGAGCTCCGAAGAAAAAACCTGCACCTGCCGAGGCCGTCCTACACGTGGCAATATCTGCACCTGTGGGACTGTGAACGTCGGTAGGCGAGAGAGTGGGGAAGGGACTGCACAACTCCTCCTCACTAAAAAAAAAGTCACCTGAGCTGGTCAGGCAACCAGGCTAATGTTGCTGTCGCTGGAGGATGCTGTGCTCT
>NC_134878.1:6829594-6837094 GCF_041734735.1 Babylonia areolata | reverse complement strand
GAAACAGCGTGATAATTGCCCTGTTATGTGATCTGTCTGCCTGTCTGTTTGTCTGTATGTTTGTCTATATCTTTCTCTCTCTCTCTCTCTCTCTCTCTCTCTCTCTCTTTCTCTCCCCCGCCCCCCGTCCCCCTCCCTCTCTCTCTCCCTCTCCGTTGTGGCTGCATATCTCTTTTCCTCGTTCCAGGAAACAGTGTGATAATTGCCCTGTTAATTGATCTGTCTGCCTGTCTGTCTGTATGTCTGTATACCTGTCTGTCTGTCTATCTTTCTCTCTCTCTCTCTCTCCCCTCCCCCTCTCTCTCTCTTTCTCTCTCTACCCCCCCGCCCCCCTCTCTCTCTCTCTCTCTGTGTTGTGGTTCCATATTTTTTCTTTCTCGTTGCAGGAAACAGTGTGATAATTGACCTGTGATGTAATCTGTCTGCCTGTCTGTCTGTCTATCTTTCTCTCTCTCTCTCCCCTCCCCCCTCTCTCTCTCTTTCTCTCTCTACCCCCCCCCCCCTCTCTCTCTTTCTCTCTGTTGTGGTTCCATATTTTTGTTTCTCGTTCCAGGAAACAGCGTGATAATTGTCCTGTGATGTTATCTGTCTGCCTGTCTGTCTGTCTGTCTGTCTGCCTTTCTCTCTCTCTCTCTCTCTCTCTCTCTGACTCTCTCTCTCCCCTCCCCCTCTCTCTCTCTTTCTCTCTCTCCCCCCCCCCCATCTCTCTCTCTCTCTGTTGTGGTTCCATATTTTTGTTTCTCGTTGCAGGAAAAAGTGTGATAATTGACCTGTGATGTAATCTGTCTGCCTGTCTGTCTGTCTGTCTACCTTTCACTCTCTCTCTCAGTCCCCCCCTCTCTCTCTCTACCCCCCCCCCCCCCGCCCCCCCGCTCCCAACTCTCTCTCTTTCTCTCTGTTGTGGTTCCATATTTTTGTTTCTCGTTCCAGGAAACAGCGTGATAATTGTCCTGTGATGTTATCTGTCTGTCTGTCTGTCTGTCTGTCTGTCTGTCTGTCTGCCTTTCTCTCTCTCTTTCTCTCTCCCCTCCCCCTCTCTCTCTCTTTCTCTCTCTTCCCCCCCGCCCCCCCCCCCCCCCCAACTCTCTCTCTCTCTCTCTGTTGTGGTTCCATATTTTTGTTTCTCGTTGCAGGAAACAGTGTGATAATTGACCTGTGATGTAATCTGTCTGCCTGTCTGTCTGTCTGTCTGTCTACCTTTCTCTCTCTCTCTCCGTCCCTCTCTTTCTCTCTCTACTCCCCCCCCCCAACTCTCTCTCTTTCTCTCTGTTGTGGTTCCATATTTTTGTTTCTCGTTCCAGGAAACAGCGTGATAATTGTCCTGTGATGTTATCTGTCTGCCTGTCTGTCTGTCTGTCTGTCTGCCTTTCTCTCTCTCTCTCTCTCTCTCTCTCTCTCTCCTCCCCCCCTCTCTCTCTTTCTCTCTCTACCCCCCCCCCATCTCTCTCTCTCTCTGTTGTGGTTCCATATTTTTGTTTCTCGTTGCAGGAAACAGTGTGATAATTGCCCTGTGATGTAATCTGTCTGCCTGTCTGTCTGTCTGTCTACCTTTCTCTCTCTCTCTCCGTCCCTCTCTCTCTCTCTCTACCCACCCCCCCACCCCCCGCTCCCAACTCTCTCTCTTTCTCTCTGTTGTGGTTCCATATTTTTGTTTCTCGTTGCAGGAAACAGTGTGATAATTGTTCTGTGATGTTATCTGTCTGCCTGTCTGTCTGTCTGTCTTTCTCTCTCTCTCTCTCTCTCTCTCTCTCTCTCTCTCTCTCTCTCTCCCCTCCCCCTCTCTCTCTCTTTCTCTCTCTACCCCCCCCATCTCTCTCTCTCTCTCTCTCTGTGTTGTGGTTCCATATTTTTCTTTCTCGTTGCAGGAAACAGTGTGATAATTGACCTGTGATGTAATCTGTCTGCCTGTCTGTCTGTCTGTCTACCTTTCTCTCTCTCTCTCTCTCCGTCCCTCTCTCTCTCTCTCTCCCCCCCCCCCCCCAACTCTCTCTCTGTTGTGGTTCCATATTTTTGTTTCTCGTTCCAGGAAACAGCGTGATAATTGTCCTGTGATGTTATCTGTCTGCCTGTCTGTCTGTCTGTCTGTCTGTCTGCCTTTCTCTCTCTCTCTCTCTCTCTCTCTCTCTCTCTCTCCCCTCCCCCCTCTCTCTCTCTTTCTCTCTCTACCCCCCCCCCAACTCTCTCTCTCTCTCTGTTGTGGTTCCATATTTTTGTTTCTCGTTCCAGGAAACAGCGTGATAATTGTCCTGTGATGTTATCTGTCTGTCTCTCTGTCTGTCTGTCTGTCTGCCTTTCTCTCTCTCTCTCTCCGTCCCTCTCTCTCTCTCTTTCTCTCTCTACCCCCCCCCCCCCCAACTCTCTCTCTCTGGCTCTGTTGTGGTTCCATATTTTTGTTTCTCGTTGCAGGAAACAGTGTGATAATTGCCCTGTGATGTAATCTGTCTGCCTGTCTGTCTATCTGTCTGTCTGTCGACCTTTCTCTCTCTCTCTCTCCGTCCCCTCCCCTCCCCCACTCTCTCTCTCTCTCTACCCCCCCCCCCCCGCCCCCTTCTCTCTCTCTCTCTCTCTCTCTCTCTCTCTCTCTCTCTGTTGCCTGTTTCTGTCTCTCTCTCAGTCTCTGTCTGTCTGTCTCTCTCTCTCTCTGTCCGTTGTGGCTCGATATCTCTCTTTCTCATTCCAGGAAACAGTGTGATAATTGCCCTGTGATGTAATCTGTCTGCCTGTCTGTCTGTCTGTCTGTCTGTCGACCTTTCTCTCTCTCTCTCCGTCCCCTCCCCTCCCCCACTCTCTCTCTCTACCCCCCCCACCCCCTTCTCTCTCTCTCTCTCTGTGTTGTGGCTCCATATTTTTGTTTCTCGTTGCAGGAAACAGTGTGATAATTGCCCTGTGGTTCCCGCGGCCCAGAGCGCCAACAGGCTCTTACAGGACATGCAGTTTAGAATGAAGGTGTCAGAATTAAGGGTGGGTGGGGGTGGGGGGTGGGGGGGTAGGTTTCGTCGTGGAAAGGAGGTTATCGTGTAGAATGGGAGGAAAAAGGGAGAATTGAAAATTAAGGGGCTGAAATGGCAAGGGGCTGTTGCTGTTATGCAACGACAAAGTGTCAGCGTCTATGTGTGTGTGTGTGTGTGTGTGTGTGTGTGTGTGTGTGTGTGTGTGTGTGTGTGTGTGTCTGTGTCTGTGTGTGTATATCTGTTTGAAGACCTAGATACTGATTAACTCCAGCGCAGTTTGCAGAAAATTCTTCACAAAAAAATCTCCTGGTGTCATAATAATTTCAGCAGCGAAGTTGGATCAGTTCATTTTCCATTGTGACAGTAACACAGTTCCAGCCGTGACTGTTTCACAGCTGGCTGTTACACTTGCTGTTACACGGACAGACAGACAGACAGAATCTGTTACACAATGGGGAGAGAAATTGGGGAAGAGAGAGAATGAGAGAGATTGAAGATAAATATAAACAGAAAGCCGACTGAGAAAGAAGAAAAAAAACGTCGAACATGAAACAGCTTTGTGAGTCTTCAGCTTTGATTTTTATCTTTTTCTCCCTAACTCCACACTGCGTGGCACATGTGTTTTTTTCATGGTGTGATATGATTTAATTTGACCCCAGATTGCCTCTCCTTGTTGGAAACCAGTCACAAGGAATTTTGAATGAGGCTCATTCAAAAAAAAAAAAAAAAAAAAAAAAAAAAAAAATCTCCAGAGTAAAATGAAAGATGAAAAAAAAATAAATAAATAAATAACTACAACAACCCCCACACCTCACGTCCACGCAAACATACCACTCTTTGCCTCACAGACCAATTGTCTGTTCAAACGTGTCAAGGTGTCAAGAGCTCCCCCCTAAACCACCCCCCCCCCCACACCCCACACACACACACACACCCCTCACCCCCAACCCCCACGTGGTGTGTCGGTCCATTAGGACCCAGTCAGTCGGCTCTCTGTCTCTCTGTCTCTCTCTGTCTTCTCTCTCTGTCTCTCTGTCTCTCTCTGTCTCTGTCTATCTCTCTCTGTATGTCTCTCTCTGTCTCTCTCTCTCTCTGTGTCTCTCTCTGTCTCTCTGTCTCTCTCTCTCTGTGTCTCTCTGTCTCTCTCTGTCTGTCTCTCTCTCTCTGTGTCTCTCTCTGTCTCTGTCTCTCTCTCTGTGTCTCTGTCTCTCTCTGTCTCTCTCTCTCTGTCTCTCTCTCTGTCTCTCTCTGTCTGTCTCTCTCTGTCTCTCTGTCTCTCTCTGTCTCTCTCTCTCTGTCTCTCTCTCTGTCTCTCTCTCTCTCTGTCTCTGTCTGTCTCTCTCTGTCTCTCTGTCTCTGTCTCTCTCTCTCTCTCTCTCTCTGTCTCTGTCTCTCTGGGCGCTTTCTGCAGCAAGCAAGGTCACTGGCGAATTGCCCATGTCTGTGGATTTTTAAAAACGTTTCTTCTTCTTTTTTTTCTTCTTCTATTCTGGAAAGAATAGGGCCGCTGATGTCCAGAACTCTCCACAATAACATCAACTAGCTTTTAAGGACCATGTTGTTTGGATGTGAATCTGGAGTGAGTTTCAGCTTTCAGTTTCAGTTTCAGTTTCTCAAGGAGGCATAACTCAGCGCGTTCTGTGTACACACCACACCACAGTGAAGTGATGGCCTAGAGGTAACGCTCAGTGTGGAGTGAATCTGAGCACGCTGGTTCGAATCACGGCTCAGCCGTCGATATTTTCTCCCCCTCCACTAGACCTTGAGTGGTGATCTGAACGCTAGTCATTCGGATGAGACAAAAAAAACCGAGGTCCCATGTGCAGCATGCACTTAGCGCACGTAAAAGAACCTACGGCAACAAAGAGTTGTTCCTTGCAAAACTCTGTAGAAAAGAAATCCGCTTCGATAGGAAAAACAAATAAAACTGGACGCAGGTAAAAATACAAAAAAAAATTGTGGCAGGTCCACTTCCTTTGCGTTAGCTGTGCTTGACTATGTGTGTATACATATGTATGTGTACATAACTACATGCATGTACATGAATGTGTATTGTGTGTGCGTGTGCGTGTGTTTATGTAAGTTTGTGCCTGCCTATGTGTGCGTATGTGTTAGGGTAGCTGTTAGATACACATGTATGTTAAAATGTACGTATGCAGCGTGTGTGTGTGTGTGTGTGTGTGTGTGTGTGTGTGTGTGTGTGTAGTCACATTTTGGTGTGTGTATGTATAGATATGATGTTTTATGTTAACAAAAGCGTTTTTGTAAAGCACCTAGAGCCGATTTCTGGATAGTGTGCTATATAAGTATCCATTATTATTATTATTATTATTATTATTAATATAGAGGTGGGATGGGTGGGAAGAGGTGGGGGTGCGCACATTTGAAATTTCCAGTCTTTCCTTCTTTATGATACCTGATGGTGTCGCCTGAGTGATCAGTTGCCACTTCATTTTTTTTTTTACATGACCTGAACAATCACAAACCTGCGTTTTGCTGATGATATAGACGGACTCGCAGGCTCAGAACAAGAACTGGAGAACCTGGTCAGGCAACTAGACAGATCCGCCACAGCTTACGGCATGGAAATCAGTGCAAACAAAACAAAACTGATGACAAACAATGACAATGGCATCCAAACTGACATCACTGCCAACGGAGAAAAGCTTGAAACCGTGAAGAATTTCAAATACCTTGGAGCAATAGTTTCAGATGAGGGGTCCAAGCCTGAAGTATTAGCCAGAATTGCAATGACAGCTGCAACACTAGCCAAGTTGAACACCATTTGGAAGGACAAGGCAGTCAAGCTCAGCTCAAAGATAAGACTCATGCGTTCTCTTATCTACTCAGTTCTCCTGTATGCTTGTGAAACATGGACCCTTACAGCAGAATTGGAGAAGAGGATTCAGGCCTCAGAAATGAGATGCTTCAGAAGACTGCTTGGCATCTCTTATAAAGACCACATAACCAATGAGGAAGTCAAAAACAGAATAAGGCAAGCCATTGGTCCCTATGAAGACCTTCTCACCACCATCAAGAGGCGCAAATTAAAATGGTTCGGCCACGTAACAAGAGGAGAGGGGCTTGCCAAGACAGTGCTCCAGGGAACAGTCAGAGGAGGAAGGAAGAGAGGAAGACAGAAGAAGAGATGGGAAGACAACATCACAGAATGGACAGGACTGAAGCTGAGCGAGGCGGTCAAATGTGCGAAAGACAGGGATGGATGGAGAGGACTGGCTGACAGGTCATCTGTAGCGCCCCAACGGCAACCGCCATGGGGCAGCTGATGATGCTGATGATCATTAGAATTCTTCTGCATGCAGCACGTCTTGGGCAGATCTAACCTGGTGAAGCCCATCTCTCTCCATAATAAGATTTTCTTGTCGGGGTTTACTTCCCAAATGCGGCGGGTAGTGTACCGATGTTGCACGGTTTCTTTCTTGCAGCAGAGGAAAATTTCGTACCTGACTGGTATCGGTATGACACAGAATACATGTCATCATATGTAGTTACAGGTGCCTTCTTCTGAAACAGAATCAATTCAATATACACATGAATGTATGCCTCCTCTCTCCCTTAAGATCTTAAAACTCTTTCCATACGAACGGCGAAAGAGACGACGTTAACAGCGTTTCACCCCAATTACCAACATCAAAATATTGCAAGGCTCTTATACTGAAGAGGTGAATGTTGACAAAGAATACCACAATTCTGACGACGGAAGCTAAAGGTTGGGTCATTCAGACACCCACTGGACATCCGAGGGGTCTGTGTAGAGGAGAAGAGAGGACTGGCCGTACTGAGTGAGTTAACTTGTTGTACGTTGCATCTGCCCGTCTTCTTCAGTCTGAAGCTCAAGGCCTGACTAAGCGCGTTGGGTTACGCTGCTGGTCAGGCATCTGCTTGGCAGATGTGGTGTAGCGTATATGAATTTGTCCGAACGCAGTGACGTGTCCTTGAGCTACTGAAACTGAAACTGAATCTTCAGTCTGAGATGCAATTGCTGGTTCTCGAGGACATCCTTTTGCCTTTGGGAACAGTGAGCTGTATTTCAGCGCAGTCAAATTCTTGTGAGCGCCAGGAAGGAACCGAACCTTGATGGCGTTCGTTGCCTGATCGTTGTTCTTCCCCCCATGTTCCCTATGTTGTGGTGTTCTTCAATTCGATGATTCCAGAACACTTCTTTTTTACAGATTGGACAGACAGGCAGGCAAAGAGAAAACATGCAACAACTCAAGAGCCCATTTCTCCCCCCCCCCCCCCCTCTTCCTTCTCCTCCTCCACCTCCTCCTCCTCCTTCTCACCCATCCTAACCAGTCGCTAACCGACCGAGCACTTCAAACTGTGCCGAAGCAATAGCCATGGAAATAATATCCCACAGCTCCAATCAATTAGTTGCCATTTCATCCAATCCACAGGGGGGACGGGGGGAGGGAGGGGGGCGGCGGGGGGTCGGGGGGGGGGGAGGGGGTTGCAGTCTTCCTTTTTGACGCATGCATGGCGGCACGGACATTAACGCCAATGAATTCTCGCCGATCCAATATCTTGG
>NC_134878.1:6809594-6817094 GCF_041734735.1 Babylonia areolata | reverse complement strand
CCACCCCCCCTCCTCGATCGTCTCTCCCTCCCTCCCGCTGTCCCCCTGCCCTACATTCTCACCGCTCTCACACTGTCACTTCGCCTTGCACCCAAATAACGCACCCCGTAAAAGCTTGTTGGTGTAAAGGAGCGCTCTTGACGTGACACCAAAGAGCAGAGGCAGCTCGCCGGGGTTCCTGAAAAGATTAAAAACCAAAAGACCAGGTCGGACAATGGACAATTTCCCCGAAACGATACTCGCTGATTGCCCTGATTGGGTGTAGGGCCTGACTGGCTTTAATGGACCCTCCACGCCTGGTGCAAGTGGCGAAGAGTCTAAGAGGTGGATGGGTGTGTGTGTGGGGTGGGGATGGGGGGATGGTTGGGTGGGGGGGTGCTTCTGCGCTGAACATCGCTAATTTCCTTTACTCCTTTTTTTTGTTTTGGGGGGTGGGGGACGGGGGGCGTGGAGGAGGAGGAGGGGGGGGGGGCAATGAGAGACAAAGAGATGCAGCCTGATCAAAAAACGAGAGATCATGCACATGAACTGTTACACAATAAGAAAAAGTGTAGTATTTTTTTTTTATGACGGGGGTGCCACACAAACTGTTCGTTATAACAAAGTGTGTGTTTCATTACAGCGTGCACAAACAGCTCATAACAACAAAAGTGGGTTTCATGGCATCGACAGATTACACAAAGTAGCATATAATAACAGTGCGTTTTATAGCATCGACAGATTACACAAAGTAGCATATAATAACAGTGGGTTTTTATGGCATCGACAGATTACACAAAGTAGCATATAATAACAAAAGGAATTATTTCATGACAGAGTAACTCGAAAACAAAAGCGTGTTTGGACACAGTGCACAAACAACTAATGATGATAAAAAAAAAAGTTGTATTTTATGAGAGAACACAAACATTTTGTAACAACTGTATCTTTTGACATAACATGCAGAGTACACAAACAGCTGACAATAACAAAACACATTAAAATACATTTCTATTCATCCATTTCGGAATTGATTGTGTATTCTGTGACACAATCGAGCTGAGCAAACAATGTCACTGGGTTTTTTTGTTTGTTTTTTTTGTTTTTTTTCTGGATGGTTCAATTTGGGCTTGAACAAGTTTTAGATTACGCACGTGGAAGTGTGGCCCGGCACACACATGCGCAAGCCCTCTCTCTCTCTCTTTCTCTCTCCCTCTCTCTCACACACACACACATACACACACACGCACACACGCACGCACGCACACCACATATACTGGCTATTTGCGAAACATTTGTTTGCTCTTTTCTTTTCCGATCATTCCATAGTTCTATAATGAATAGCATTTAGTTCCGACAAACAGAAATACGCCACTGGATTAAAATCTACAAAACGTTTAAAAGAAAGTCAGAATGGGTTGGAAAAAACAAACAAACAAAAAACAGTCTACGTATTGTAACAAGCATACATATTAGCGCCTCGAAGCCAAAGTGAACGGTGTACGTGTATGTATCCTTGTTGCAAGACGAAGAGAGAAAGGCATCAGGACACCCACCCAGTAGCTTGCACGAGTGGACGCAACCATCCACGCCTGTAGGGTCCTCGCTTTTGACTTCTGTTGCCAGGGAAGCGGTCCGTCGTTAAGCTCAGAATATCAAAGGCAGTGGGGGTGGGTGAGTACTCCTTGACATTCATGTCCTGTGCTGCAATGCGCCAGGTTTGGGAGACCGACACCCCCCCCCCCCCCCCCCCGGCCTCCCACGAACCCCCCACCCCTCCCCAGCCTCCCACGAGGACTGAGCGAAGTGGCAGCTAATTAATTTATTTGCGCCGGGTGATGTTATTTTGATGGGGTATGGTCTCGTGCCAAGCGTGGAGTCCTCGAGCTGATCATCATCTTGGGATTCTTTGACTGACTACTTAAGTAGGTGTGATGTTTAGTGGCTGACTGAAGAGGGAGGGTGTAGTGTGGAGAGGGGGGGGGGGGCGAGAGGAGAGGAAGGAGGGGTAGGGGGATATTATCACGTTTTTTTGTTTTGTTTTTGTTATTTTTTGCTGCCCCATCATCTGCACCGTTTCAGTGGCATTACTCCCTCGCCGCTCATTTAGATTCCCCCATACACGGCCACAACCGGGTTCGTCCGTCACAGTTCCAGCGACGGCAGTCCGCAGGGAACCATCGATGTTAGGTCGCCATGAGGCCACATACCAGAGGAGACCCTGCACTGCTGCTGAGTCACTTCGGTGGTGTTCAGTGGTGCCTGTTCTGATTTAACGTACTTAGGACACCACCTACTAAGCCCCATACTGACGACAAGAATGGCTTAGTCGCGGAGCCAGACTGAGTGAGCTTCCCCTCCAGAGTGGTGACCGCCACCACGTCCCTCAAACAACAGCCACCCATGAATCTGCAGACACTGAAGACACTGAAAGGACTCAAGTAGAGGGGTATCGAAACTGAGGTCACCATGAGAGCAGGTCATGAAAGACCACAGACTTTGAGACTGTTCTGGTTTAAACATTTTTTTTTAATATCAAGAAACAAGGTGCAATACAGCGTTCAATTAAGAAAACTTGAGCAACAACAAGCATGAGGCTTGAGACTGTTTTGTTTATATTGATGATGATGAAGGAGGAGGAGGAGGACGATGACGATGTTGCTATGCAGGTCCATTTTGGTTTGGGACTGCGTGACAAGGCTGTACTCTACACTTCCTGTCATAATGATATCCCGGTGTTAACCAGGCCCGAGAGATACAGACACTTGCAGTGTTGGTCAGGTAATTAGAGCAACACACCCAAAGACGAATCCTTGAAGTGGATGACACTCGACTGTGTGGTCCCAGTCTCCCCATTTAAGCCCACAGCACACTCAACTCTGGGTAGGTGCCGGCCACGGGGCCGAAAAACCCACCTCCGCTGGGATTCGAACTCTTGTCCTCCTAGCCGTCAGTCCGCGACGCTAACCACTTCTCTGTCTCTGTCTTTCTCTTTTTGTAGAAATAGGCTATGCCCAGATTCTTAATCCTTGAATTAAACACAAAAACAAAACAAAAACGTTTTAAGTTCTGAGGTATCTCTCTCTCTTTTCATTTAAGTCGTTTATCGTTCAACGTTCAGCGTTCTCTCTCTCTCTCTCTCTCTCTCTCTCTCTCTCTCTCTCTCTCTCTCTCTCTCTCTCTCTCTCTCTCCCTCACTCCATCCTTCATTTGTGGGAGGAGTGTGACGATATAAGGACTCGGAGTACGTAGATTACGTCACTGGATGTTTCCACCTGTAACTGGTTGCTGTCCTTCTTCAGCCTACATGTGGAGTGATGGAGTGGAGTGATGGCCCAGAGGTAACGCTCAGTGTGGAGTGATGGCCTGGAGGTAACGCTCAGTGTGAAGTGATGGCCTAGAGGTAACGCTCAGTGTGTAGTGATGGCCTGGAGGTAACGCTCAGTGTGAAGTGATGGCCTGGAGGTAACGCTCAGTGCGTAGTGATGGCCTGGAGGTAACGCTCAGTGTGGAGTGATGGCCTAGAGGTAACGCTCAGTGTGGAGTGATGAAGTGGAGTGATGGCCTGGAGGTAACGCTCAGTGTGGAGTGATGGCCTAGAGGTAACGCTCAGTGTGGAGTGCTGGCCAAGAGGTAACGTTCAGTGTGGAGTGATGGAGTGGAGTGATGGCCTAGAGGTAACGCTCAGTGTGGAGTGATGGAGTGGAGTGATGGCCAAGAGGTAACGCTCAGTGTGGAGTGATGGAGTGGAGTGATGGCCAAGAGGTAACGCTCAGTGTGGAGTGATGGAGTGGAGTGATGGCCTAGAGGTAACGCTCAGTGTGGACTGAATGGCCTAGAGGTAACGCTCAGTGTGGAGTGAATGGCCTGGAGGTAACGCGTCCGCCTAGGAAGCGAGAGAATCTGAGCGCGCTGGTTCGAATCACGGCTCAGTTGCTGATATTTTCTCCCCCTCCACTAGACCATGAGCGGTGGTCTGGACGCTAGTCATTCGGATGAGACGATAAACCGAGGTCCCGTGTGCAGCATGCACTTAGCGCACGTAAAAGAACACACGGCAATAAAAGGGTTGTTCCTGGCAAAATTATGTAGAAAAAATCCACTTCGATAGGAAGAAAAAAGCAAACAAACAAAAAAACTGCACGCAGGAAAAAAATAATAATAATGGGTGGCGCTGTAGTGTAGCGACGCGCTCTCCCTGGGGGAGAGCAGCCCGCATTTTCACACGAGAAATATGTAGTGATAAAAAAAAACAAATACAAATACATGAGCTGATCTTCATGGTCTTGTCTTGCGGTACACAGTGCGCGTACTGGATATCAAGTTATTGACAAACCATTAGTAACACACAAACACAGTATCCATGAAAACCAAAACCCAAAAACAAACTCACATTCTCTTTGGGAAAAAAAGAACCTTCGCTGCGAGGCAAGGAAGAAGAAAAGTTTCCTTATCTTCGTCGGAGGGGGCGGGGGTTAGGGGGGGGGGAGAGAGAGAGATAGTGTGTGTGTGTGTGTGTGTGTGTGTGTGTGTGTGTGTGTGTGTGTGTGTGTGTGAAACACTGAAATGTTTCATGTCACTAGCTTCGCAGCTCTGGTGACATTAATGTCGACATCAGGACAAAAATCGTGGAAACAATCAAATGAGGTGGACAAGAACAAAATATGTTTGGAGTCAATAAACTAATAAAAGATAATAGACACTTTGACTCTTTGATACTTTTCTGTCATTAGTGTTTTTCACGATGTTTTTTTTTTTTTTTTTTATCTAGTCATTCGAACAATACACGGGGAACAGAATACATATATGATCATATCCTCATTTTCTGCATAGAGACACACACAGACTGCGAGAGAGCGAGAGAGAGAGAGAGAGAGGCTGAGAGAGAGAGACAGAGAAAGATAGAGAGACAAAGAGAGAGACAGACTGCGAGAAAGAGAGAGAGAGAGATAAAGACAGACACAGAGTGAGAGACAGACAGACGGACAGAGACTGAGAGAGGGAGGGACACACACACACACACACACACACACACACACACACACTCACACACAAACAAACACACACACACACACAAACAAACACACACACACACACACACACACACACACACACACACACACACACAGATTGCTGGAGAGAGGCTGTGCAGTAGTGTGGATGGTACTACAGTTCAGTTTACCCTACAGCAATGTGAAGTTCTCTCCCCTCCAAATCTGACTCAAGCCAACAAACCTCTCGCCTTGTTTCACGCCTCATTTCATTCATACCCCTGCATGAAACTGCATGTTTGGCGCATATCTGTTATGCATGTGTGGGTGTATGTGTGAATGTGTGTCTTCATGTTTTACATTTATTTGCTTATTTATCATGATTGTTGTCTTATTTATTTATTTATTTATTATTACTATTATTACCTTTATTTATTTACTTATTTATGTACGCTTATCTATTATTTATTCACCTTTTTTTTTCTCAAGGCCTGACTAAGCGCGTTGGGCTACGCCGCTGGTCAGGCATCTGCTTGGCAGATGTGGTGTAGCGTATATGGATTTGTCCGAACGCAGTGACGCCTCCTTGAGCTACTGAAACTGAAACTGAAACTGAAACTCATACCCCTCCTGACTGCGGCTTCTATGGTACTTCTTGTGTCTATTATTGTCTTACACTCTCACCTTGTTTATACACATACTATCCTTACGGCAAAAAACAAACAAACAACAAAAACAACAAGAGAGGCAAGGCCTTCAAGACTCACTTGTGATGCACTTTAAAAAAAATTCTAATCGTTAAAATGTGTTCTGTATCTGTTATTATAAAGCTTCGCGTTAAAAAAAAAAAAAAATTCTTAACCAGATTCGAATTAATTCCCCTAGCATTAATTACAGAGTAATTTCCCTTTTTTGCTATCTGCACCAAAACGTTTGGAAAATAAATAAAACTTCCATGCTTAGCAAAAGAAGTTCCTGTTTGAACAAAAAATGATAATAATGACTGCTCTTGTTGTTGGGTCAGAATATCAGATCAAAGTGCCAAGTTTAGAGAATACAAAAAATATAAATATAACAGTAAATGCAGTTTGCATATAATTAGGCTTCATTTATTATTTTTTTGTGCCCATCCCAGAGATGCAATATTGTTTTAAACAAGATGACTGGAACGAACTGAATTTTTCCTATTTTTATCCCTAATTTGGCATCAACTGACAAAGTATTTGCAGAGAAAATGTCAATGTTAAAGTTTACCACGGACACACAGACACACACAGACACAGACACACACACACACACACACACACACAGACACACACAGACACACAGACACACAGACACACACACACACACACACACACACACACACACACACACAGACAACCGAACACCGGGTTAAAACATAGACTCATTTTGTTTACACAAGTGAGTCAAAAAAACAACTGTCCCCATACCCCAGTCTTTGCGCAGATCTTGCTTTGCCGATTTCGTGTACTGGCTGATGTCAGTTGGTACCACAAGCCATCATGGAATTTCTTGTACAGCCTCTTCCCAGGTTTCACCCTCTTTCCTGACTTATTCTGGACCCTCCCCCCCCCTCATCTTCCTCATCTCCTCATCCCCAGCAGAATTGTCTTCGCTCTTGGGGGGTGCGTAGGTGAAGGGGCTGGGGGTGGTGGTGGTGGATGGCGGAGACAGTTTTAACGATCTGGAACAGCTATGGTCCTCCTAGCGAGCGCACGTGCAAAGGTCGTGAAAACAGTACAAATATCTGCAGCACGCGATGGGATCGTTGCCCTCCTACAAAAAAAGAAAAAAGAAAAAAAAGGTACCATAAGCCATCAGAGAATTTCTTGCACAGCATCTCCCCAGGATTTACCCCTCCTTCCTGACTTATTCCGGACCCACCCTCATCTCCCTTATTTCCTCATCTCCAGCATTGTCTTCGCTCTTTTGGGGGTGGGAATTGGGGGGGGGGGTGGCGTAGGTGAGTGGTGGAGTGATGGGGAAAGGGGGGGGGGGTTGGGTGGTGGTGGTTGGGGGGGGGGGGGGGGGCGGGTCGGAGACAGTTTAACGATCTGGAACAGCTATCGTCCTCCCAGTGAGTGCCGGTATAAGGTACGTAAAGACAGTACTAATATCGTTGCCCTCTTTTCAGACTGGTCCTTCATGTTGTTCGCTTTTGTCGGGTACACCCTGTGCAAAGGACTGTATGTGCCATGGTGTCATTTAGTCAGGGTATGGAGGAATAAATCAATATATGAATAATTCTACTGGTCCAGCCTTTGCGTCTGTAACAGACACAACTGAAGAAAATCACACTGAGAAACGGAGTAGGTCCTCTGACAGTTGAAGCTGGGCATCACGTTTTGGTACAAGTTACACCTTCGCCAAAATTTGATGTACTCTTTTATCATTTGAATATCTGACGCTTCTGGACTTTTTTGTTTTGTTTTGTTTTGTTTTGTTTGTTTGGGTGGGGTTTTTTTGTTTGTTTGTTGTTTGTTTGTTTTGTTTTTGTTTTTTGTTT
>NC_134878.1:6802094-6804594 GCF_041734735.1 Babylonia areolata | reverse complement strand
TTAAGGAAGTATCGGGGAACAGTTAGCTTGGAGGAATCAAGAGATCTCAATGTTCTGTTTGGCAAGTACGGGTTAACAAGCTCAGAAAGATAAGAGGGTGTGGTATCACAATTCAGGCACTGAAAGCATAGACAGGCAACTTTATATTCAATTCTGGCTTGAACAGGCAACCAATGAAGTGTCCGCAGGAGAGCAGTAGCACTCTCTCTCCTCGACTTTTTAAGGACGAGTCGAGGTACACTATTCTGTATTTTCTGGAGCTTGTAGAGTTTATCATTGGGAAGGCCAGCAAAGAGAGAATTACAATAATCTAGGCAGGATAACATGAAGGTAACAGCAAGTTTGTTGGCGGCATCAACAGACAGGAAGGGGCGGATTTTACTGATCTTACGAAGCTGAAAGTAAAGAGCTTTACACAGGTGGTTCACATGAGTTTCCATCGTCACAATTATGATCTCGATTTCAGCAAGCATATAGCGTCATTAGCATAATCACTAATACCTGCGGCATTCAGTTTTTATAAGTGTGATCACGCATCTGCGGCGCTTTTGTGGTAAATCAGTTTTTAAAAAAAAGTCATAAATTTATTTTCTTTCTTTTTTTTTCTCTCTCTCTCTCTCTTTTTGACACATCGCGTGTCCTTTGACTAATCGTGTCAAAAGCAGGAAAAAAAGTTTTCTTGGTGTGAAACTTACACGGCACTCTCAAAAGGGCTTTACAAACTTGATGTAGGTTTGTAGCATGTTTAGTAGAAGAAGTAGTAGGAGTAGTAGTAGTTGTTGTAATGATGATGATGATGATGATGATGATGATGATGATATGGGATTAGAGATGGCGCAGAGAGAGCTACACACACACACACACACACACACACACACACACACACACACACACACACACACACAGGGAGACAGACAGACAGACAGACAGACAGACAGACAGACAGACAGACAGAGACACATGGAAATAGAGAGGGAAGAGGAAGAGGACAGGAAAGAGGAAGCATGCGCCGTGGGTGTGAAACCTTTCCCTCACCCAACTCTGAACATTCTGCTGAAGGTGGAAGTGTGCAGCTGCATTTCAAACAAAGCAGGGATATATGCACCTTTCTTTTTCTGTTCCCCCCCCCTCTCTCTCTCTCTCCCTCTCTCCTTCTCTCTCCCTTTCTCCCTCTCTCTCCCTCTCTCTGTTTCTCCCTCTCTCTCTCCCCCCCCACTCTATCCCTCTCTCTGTCTCTCTCCCCTCTCTCTCCCCCCCCCTCTCTCTCCCCTCTCTCTCTCCTCTCTCTCTCCCCTCTCTCTCTCTTTCTCTCTGTGTCTCTCTTTCCCTCTCCCTTTCTCTCTCTCTCTCTCCCTTTCTCTCCCTCCCTCTCTCTCCCCCTCTCCCTCTCTTCCTCTCTCTTTGCCTCTCTCTCCCTCTCTCTCCTCTCCCCCTCTCTCTCCCCCCCAGCCCTCTCTCTCTCCCTCTGTGTGTGTGTCTCTCTCCCTCTCTTTCTCCCTCTCTCTCTCTCCCCCTCCCCCTCTCTCCCTCCCTCTCTCCTTCTCTCCATCTCTCTCTCTCTCTCTCTCTCCTTTTTTTTCCATCTTTCTCTCCACACATCCTCAACTTAACTTCACACCACTGGCCCCACCCAGACTAATCGAGCTCACACAGTTTCCATTTTCACTTTACCTCTTCCACCTCCCAACCCACCCCCCACCCCCCACTCCTCCAACCGCACCCCCTCATCTCCCCCCCAGCCCCCACCCCCCCCAACCTCCCTTCACCTGCTCCATGGTTTCCATTTTCACTTTACTATCCCCCTCCCCCTTCCTCGCAACTTCTCCCACCCCCCACCCCCACTCCCCCCACCCCGAAAACCCGGACCCCACCCGGCCCCATCACCTATGCTGCACAGTTTCCATTTTCACTTGATCCACCACCACCACCACCTACCACCACCTCCAGCCTTCCCCCTACCCCCTCTACCACATCCCTTCTCCTTACGGTTCACCACTTCTTTAATATGATAAAGATTCTCTCTCTCTCTCTCTCTGTGTGTGTGTGTGTGTGTGTGTGTGTGTGTGTGTGTGTGCGTGTACGTGTGTGTACGTGTGTGTGTGTGTGTGTGTGTGTGTGTGTGTGTGTGTGTGTGTGTGTTGTTTGTCTGTCTGTCTGTCTCTGTCTCTCTGTATTTGTCTGTCTGTCTCCCTCTCTGTCTGTCCGTCTGTGTCTGTCTGTCTCTCTCTCTCTGTCTCTCCCTCCCTCCCTCTCTCTCTCTCCCCTCTCTCTCTCCTCTCTCTCTCTGTGTCTTTCTCCCTCTCTCTCTCTCTCTCTCTCCCTGTCGCTCTCTCTCTGTCGGTCTGTCTCTCCCTCTCCCTCTCTCCCCCTCTCCCTCTCTCCCCCTATCTCTCTCTCCCTCTCTATCCCCCCTCTCTCTCTCACCTCTCTCTCTCTCTTCCTCTTTGTGTCTCTCTCTCCCTCTCTCTCTCTCTCCCCACCTCCTCACCCTCACCAACAC
>NC_134878.1:6727094-6782094 GCF_041734735.1 Babylonia areolata | reverse complement strand
TGATGTTTATGAAATCGTTTGTTGGCTCTTGTTCAGCGAGCGCATGCTTCGCATCAAATGATGATTGGGAAGGGAAATTATAAAACTTTGCTTTCTCCTCACTCTCTTTTATCTCTTTGACGCACGCGATTTCGTGTGTGCGTGCGTGCGTGAGGTCGGGGAGCGTTGGGGGAAGGGGGATGGGGGCGTGTGTGTGTGGGGGGGGGGGGCTAAGAGGGAAGAGGGTGTGGGTGTAAGTGGGCGCGCGCGCGCGCGTCTTGGGGAGGACAGGTGGCAGGAAGAAAGAGAGAAGGGGGTGAGAAGGTAGAAACAGGGAAGAGAGGATGCGTGTCGATTGGCTGGCGGTGCGCGCTTGTGTTTGTGTGCCGGTGTGTGTGTGTGTGTGTGTGTGTGTGTGTGTGTGTGTGTGTGTGTGTGTGTGTGTGCGCGCGCACACACACACACACACACACACACACGCGAGATTTTGAATGAGCGCATGTGTGCATCTACGCTGCTGTCCCCGTCCTTGAAGGAAGCAACTGTCCATAATTTATAAACACGTGCCAAGCTGTTGTTCATAAGCACGTTAGGCTTCGCAACAGCATTACAAGTGTACTATGTAATCTCCAAGGCAATCGCTCATGCCTAAATGATGCGCCGGCCCTTACTGCACCGTGAAGATAGGACTGCTGGAGCATCCTTTGCCGTGAGAGTGGTAAAGCAGGCCTGCCCTGAAAGCACGTGAAGTGATTGATACTCTCGTGCTATTCAACAAAGGAACCAGTCTTACCGAATGAGGACTCTTGGCTTTTGACGGTTTTTTTTTCTCTTTTATTTTGTTTTTCTTGTGAGGGAATTTGGGAGGGGGTGAGGGGTGGGGTGGGTGTTGGGGTGTGAAACGCCCATTCACAAGTTTTTGTTTTGTTTTATTACACATTTCTTATTTTTCTAACGTAAAAGGGGTCTTTGTGTTTTGAGGTGTGTGTGTGTGTGTGTGTGTGTGTGTGTGTGTGTGTGTGTGTGTGTGTGTGTGTGTGTGTGTGTGTGCGTGCGCGCGCGCGCGTGTGTGTGTGTGCGTGCGCGCGCGCGCACGCGCGCGTTTCTGTCTGTTCGAGCTCAGGGTCTCGTTACAAATCTCAATCAAAGAGCGTGGAGGTGAAATGGGGCAGAGGGTGAGTGGAAATTAAAACAAAATAAAACAAGCAAAATAAAAGTGAAAACAATAAAGGGTGGGACAGGTCTAGTTCAGAGAGAGAGAGAGAGAGAGAGGCACAGACAGACAGATAATTTATGTGGACTGTTAAGTGGAAATGTTGCATGTCAATGTTTATCACAGTTTGCGCAGAAAAAAAAAAGTTTCGTGAACAAAGCAACACTTGAGCTGACACAGACTATGCCACACACACGCGCGCGCGCGCGCGCACACACACACACACACACACACACACACACACACACACACACACACACATACACACACACACACTGCCTTGGAAGCCATTATTGATTCCCCCTCAAAAAAAACCAAACTCAAACGACACATTGCTGAATTGGTTTTATGTTTATAAATTTAGCTCGTGTTAATTCAGATATAATTTGATTGTGCAAAAGCTGTAATGGTTTTACAAATGATTTGATGGACATGTGTTTATTCATCCGTTCGTTCGTTAATTCTTTGTTGTTAGGGCTTGCGCACTGTTCGATTCAGTGAGCGGTCTCTGAAATTTCGGCGGAGTTTCGTCGTCGGCTTCGTGTGTTTGTTTCAGTTATTAAAACATTTTTGAGGAGCTTTTTGTTCACGTGTTGTATCTAATGTTTTTGGTTTTGTTGTTTTGATTTCGACACTGTTAAGTGTATTGTTGACGGTGTCTGTTTTGTTGTAGTTGTTAATAATGTTCTTTCACCTTTTTTTTCCCGTTCCTTTGTTATTTTCATTTGAATTGATTGTGGGGTGGGAGGAGGTAGTGAAGGGAATTACGTGTGCTGGAGAGATTACAACTAGTTGCGCACTTTTAACGGTTAACTGCTTCACATTGGCGAAGGCCGCGTAAGGTTTTATCAACAACTCACATCTTCCCACTATTTGGCGACACATTTTGAATGAAATACGTATTGAATTAATACATATCTGGAAAGGAGTTTCAACCATGTCCCAAAACATGTAGCATTTAGTGATAAATGTGTGGGATGTTTGTTAACCGTTACGAAAATCATGCGATAAGCTCAAAATAATTGTCAAATTTGTACTTTCGCGAAACAAAATAGTACGAAGCAGACGACACATTGATAGTTCAAAGCTGGACAAATGATAGAAGGATGGTTTGCTTTAAGCCTGGCAGAAAATCTAAACATAACTGCGTGGAAAATCTGACATATCGTGATGTGTCATTGGAACTATTTGCTCCGACAACTGTTAGATCTGCCAGACAAGTAGGTCAACGATTCAAAGCAGGCCAAAGTGCGTCTCATTTTAAAAACGTGGGTCTTGGAAGAGCAGTCTTCATTCTGTTGCGGCGAAGCCATTTCGTTGTTTCGGTTATGCAGATCTACATTTCAGTTGACACTGACAAGCAGCAATTTAAGAGCTGATTCGTGCTTTCATTGAATATTTATCTTATAGATCAAGTCACCAGATAAATTAAGAATAATACCTTGCGTAGAAATAGCCTTCATCAGGTTCATGTTTTCAGATCAATCAGGCGTTTTCAAAACTAAAATTGATTCAGTTGTTGTGTGCTTGAAAACATTGCGGCAGCAGACCAAGTCCAAGTCTGTCTCCCTGAAGCCATCGTGAACGTTTACTGCTCAAGACCTGCAACTCGATGAAAAATATATGGTTTTAGAATCAGATAGCCGTGGGTGTTTGAAACGTTGAAACTTTCCAGCGACAAGTCACCGAAAAGATTTGAGGAGACAACTCAACCTGTCACTGCTCCATTTTGTGAGTTCCTCTGTTTTTCTTTTCGTTTGTTAACTTTTACTGATACGTAAGGGGTGGTGTGGGGGTGTAATATGCACACAACGCGCACGTGAGTAGCAGAGAGAGAGAGAGTGTGTGTGTGTGGTGTGTGTGTGGTCGGTTTTTGACTCACTTGTGTAAACAAAGTGAGTGTATGTTTTAACCCAGTGTTCGGTTGTCTCTGTGTGTGTGTGTGTGTATGTGTGTGTGTCTGTGTCTGTGTGTCCGTGGTAAACTTTAACATTGACATTTTCTCTGAAAATACTTTGTCAACTGACACCAAATTAGGCATAAAAATATGAAAAATTCAGTTCTTTCCAATCATCTTGTTTTAAACAATATTGCACCTCTGGGATGGGCACCAAAAAAAAATAAAAAAAGAAGCCAAATTATATTCAAACTGCATTTACTGTTATATTTTTATTTTTTGTATTCTCTAAACTTGGCACTTTGATCTGATATTCTGACACAACAACAAGAGCAGTCATTATTATCATTTTTTGTTCAAACAGGAACTTTTTTTTTATTTTTTATTTTATTAAATCCAGAGCTTTATAATAGCCTAACAAATACAGAACACATTTTAACGATTGGATTTTTAATTTTTTTTTATGTGTATCACAAGTGAGTCTTGAAGGCCTTGCCTCTCTTGTTAAATTTGTCTCGGGAATTTCAGTGTGTGTTCGTGTTTGCGTGAATAATAATAAATTATTATTTAATTTTTTTTAAAAAATTCTATGTAAAAGGCATTTTAAAAGTACTGAAACTGAACGAAGCTTTGACATGACGTGAAAGGTTTTTAGTAACACACAGTTTTAATGGACATAAAAACCATGTTACTGAACTCCTGTTAAGAATGATAAAAGACGTTGGAGTAAGGGCCATTTGTGAAATATTCACTATGTTGACCACGAGGGCTCAGTTTATAACAAAATAGGGCAGTGGGGGGATGGAGGGGGGCGTGGGGGGTGCGATATTTCTTCCGAAACCAAAAGTACACTTGAAGCACATGACCGTTTGATCCCACACCTTGTCATGTGCCACTGAACAGAGAGAGAGAGAGGTCTTTGTATAAAACCGAAGCAGTTCGCCGAGCGAAGAGAGGAAACAGGTGGTGTTTGTTGTTTTTTTGTTGTTTTTTTTTGTCTTTAATCTTTTTAACTGGGAGCGCTCGCTACCCCCACCCAACCTCCCTCCACACACCCAACAACCCCTCTTCCACCCTGCCTCTTTGTCACCCTCACACCTTGCGACACCGTTTGGGCCGGAATCCAGTCGGGCCCGACATGAAAAAGAAAGAGAGGAGGTGGGGGAATGGAAGTGTTGGGACAGGAGGAGAATTGGTGGGGGGGATGGGGAGGGGTCATTGGCTCAAGCGAGGCTGCCACGTGCCCGCACCTGTCTCGCGGAGGGTCAAGGAAGCACGCGCGCACACTGGCGGGATAGGAGGGTGGTAGAGGTGAGAGGGAGCTGGGGTGTGTGAGTAGGGTTGGTGGGGGGAACATTAGTCGTGGTCGCGTGGCGTTGGGGGCGGGTCACAATGGAACGAGAACAAGGAGTCGCGTGCCAACTGCTGGGGGAGGGATAGGGGTGTTGGGGGTGGAGGGTGTGTGTGTGTGTGTGTGTGTGTGTGTGTGTGTAGGGGGGGGGGGAGCTAAAAAAAAAAAAAGTCTCAGGGGAGGATGGTGGTGGTTGTGGTCGGTTTGTTTGGAGGGGTGGATGTAAAGAGGAGTGGCGATGAGGAAAGAGGGATGGGTGGAGGGGGTGAAGGGACGATGGGAACATGTCCCCGGCCCGTTGGCGCTACTGGGACTGAGGCGGGCGGGAGCATCTGGCGACACAAAGACAGTCACTGTTCTTTTATTTGACTAGCGATTTGTTTGGTTTTTGATTATTCGCCATTTTCACAAAGAGCCAGACTTTAAATAATTTACGTCCGACTCCCAGGGAAAAGAAATATTCACCATATGCTGATAGAAAGGAACACGAACATGGGTTAAAACACAGAACTTTACGAAGGAGCGACACGTTTTAATCCAATCCCCACCCTCACACACACACACACACACACACACACACACACGCACGTTTTAACCCAACCCTCGCACACACACGCGCACGCACACACACACACACACACACACACACACAGAGTCACTGCTCGTGTGTATGCAAATAGTCACTGCTAGCGTGCATGTAACTATGTGCATGTGCAAGTTTCATGCTATGTATGTTCGCACGCACGTCATCACGCATGCATACAAACAACGCATGCATATAGATACGTTACAACAAGAGAGAGAAGATCGGATTACGCTGAAGGGATAGCACATCTGCCATCCAGGAGCTTGCAACAGATGGTCAGCTGACAAACCCCTGAGTTCAACGGTACACGCCAAACTTCGTGTAGCTCGTGCGCTAAAGATGACAACATCTCTCTCCACAGCCCCAACCCTTACGCGCTTTCTTTTGCATCATCCCTGCGGAACCTGTGTTACTTCATTCATTCAACACCATCACCTCCTCAGTCGCACACACACACACACACACACACACACACACACAGAGACAGACAGAGAGGGAGAAAGAGAGAGTCATGGACGTGTTTATTGCATAACCCGATCAACGGCAAACTTCTTTTGAGAAGTGGAACTTCGAGTCAAGAATTATGCATGACAAAAAGAAGGAAGAAGAAGAAGAAAAAGGATTGACAGGTCAATTGATGATGATCAGCTCCGTCGATTTTGTTTATCGTCGTGATCACCATGTGTCGTGTCAGTGTATTGTTATATAAACCTATAATAAATTATTGTACAGTGCTCATCGCTGACAAATGTGGGATAAGTGAAAACCGGACTGCTTGACAACACGATGAAAAAAAATCATACTAATGACACAATGAGATACGTGTCGCACGAAACAGTGAATGATATTGCTTCTGCCTCATCATCTAAATAAGGCAAAATTAAGATAACCGCTCACAGTATGAGGTAATGATTATTGCAGTGAAACGCTGGAAATGGTTTTCTTGCTGCTGTTCTTGTTGCTTCCACCTTTCTTTTCCAGTTCCTCGTATCCTTACAAACATGCTCCTCCCACTCACCTAAAATCCATCCTTCTTCCCTCTTTCCATTTCGCTGCCCCCCCTCCCCCTTCCCCCACTCCGCCCACTCCACCCCCTTGCCCCACGACTACCGTCCTCTCTCTCTCTGTTCATTGAACGTGGTTGTTCAGTCGATGTTTAATTGCATGGTCTTGGATACAGGGCGACAACAAAGCTATTCTGAATCTGTCCTGTGGTGGTGGGGTGGGTGGAATGAACAGATATTTTGTGAGAAAGCGGTGGTGGTTTAAGTGTTGTCAATAATGAGCGGCAGTTCACGTGGTGAGTGAATCGAACATGGAGTCAGTTTTAGCGTCAAGAAGCCACTGCAGCAGATGTGCGAGCGCGGGTGTGTGTGCGTGCGTGCTCGCACGTTTTGTGTGTGTATGTGTGTGTGTGTGTGTGTGTGTTCTCTTTCTTTTTCTCTCTCACAGCCTCCCCCCCACACCCCTTTGTCCCCTCCTTTTTTTTTCCTGCTGTGAAGCAACACAACATTACTGAAGAGAAAAAGGAAAATGGGAAGTAGGGAGGGGGGATTGCGAAGGGGGAGGGGGAGTTGCGGGGTGGGGGGGGGGGGAGGAGGGGGGGGATGGAAAAGAGAGGGGAGGAAGGGGGTTGGATTGGCAGGTCACCCGACAGCTTGCAGCTCCAACGCCGTTCTCTGATTGGCTGCAGAGGCATCAGCATTAATATTGCGCTCGTGCTAGGGAGGCCTGGCGCTATTTATGTTGGCAGAAGGTAAGGGAGGTTCTCAGTCATCGGCCCACGGGTGGTGTTAGCAAGGGGTGTAAGTAGGGTGAAAGACCGTGTCGGTAGTGAGCGTGTAGCAAGGGTAACAGCCGTCGCCAATCAGTCACTGCCGTCGTCGTTGTGTTGTTCCCACGTCGCGCGCCAGCTGTCGCCAGCAGCAGCAGCAGCAGCAAGCAAGCAGTAGCCGACCCTCCTGTGTGTGGTAACACACTTCACCACGGATCCTCTCCCACTCCACTTCGTCACTCTGTGCTTGTTTTAACTGACATCTTCCCCGCCGCCGCCGCTGCTTCGCCAGACCAAAATACACAGAACTTGCCTCTGCGCGGGATTTATTTTTTCCTTGCGTTTATTGTGGCAGACGTTTTCCCCACTCGCTTGTGTTAAGTTGTTCCAGACTTTGGAGTTTTAACTTGACGGGTCTGTTTCTGTGTCTGTGCACAGTTACTGACTGAGGTGGTTGCAAACCTTTCACAGTTTTGAACAGTTTTTAGAGGGCTCGATGCAGGTATGTACTCAGTCTGCTACCATGTGTGCCTGTGAGGAAGACCACTCGTGTTCCTCCCGTCAATGTTTCTTCTCTTTTGTATGCTTCAGCTGCTAAATGATTCTCCTATAAACCCCCCTACCTCCAGTCAGTTCTGAGTTAGGCTTTGCGCTAAAGTGAGTTCAGCCAGTGAAAATAGTGGTGGGTGTTGTTGATTCAAGGATCAAAGCCTGACCTGCCCTTACCGCGTGAGGGCTCATCTGATGCAGAACGGTGGTGTGTGCTAGACCGGTTCTATGATTCAAATGGCTCAAAACTGCAGTTACACTAGCTTCCCTTTGTGTGCCCCTGTCATGGTAAGTATGACACTGCACCCAGTTCCTCATCTCTCCTTCTTCTGCCCCACCACACAGCAGTTGTAGGTTGTGGACCATCTCTTTTTCCCCCTTCCCCATTCTCTGCTAAACCCCATCTGTCTTATTTTATGTCGATGGGGACTGAACATCACGGAATCGACCGGGTTGCGTTGTTGGGGACTTTTTAAAAGCCTGTTTCGGAATTGAAAAACGCAAAATTTGTAACTGTGTGCTTTTATTTTAGTTTTATATTCTTGTTTTGGGGAAGGGGGATGAAATTCAAGCTAGCCTTTTTCGACCTGATAGAGGAGAGAGGTGTTTGAGGGGGTTTCGACCAGAATTATCCCAAATGGGAACATTCCGGAAATCAATACTCGTACATGTTTTACTTGCACCAGATATAATTTTTAACGTTTTACTTTTGTATAGACTGTTTAAGCAGTATTTTCATACGAGTACTGATCTTGGTGTAGTATCATGATAAACACGTTTTGTGTTTGTAAATGCGCTTTGGGCATATGAGCTGAGAACGTACATTTTTTTTTTTTTAGCATTCGAGTTTCTCAATACTTTTTTTTCCTCGCCTGGTATCACTAATAGGCAAAAGAATTTGAACTAAAGAACGATCGACGGACTACACAAATGCGCTTATAGACTTGGTTGTAGTCAGAAGGATAGCATTTCAGTGATCACTTGCGGAAATTGGTAAAAGAAGCCCTGTACCAGAATAGTTGTTTCTTGGTTTAACGATGAGGTATGCAACCGTGAAAAAAATCCAGTTATCATAACCGAATCGATAACACTTTTTACTCGTTCCTTTTCAACTTGGTCCTGGCCTATGACTGCTGCTGTGTTCAGTTCCTGAGGGTGGCGGGGAGCCGGTGATATTCTTTCTCAGATCCTCCCCCCTGTTGGGTCATGGTGGCGGGATATTATTGGGTCATGGTGGCGGGATATCTTCTTTCTCACACAGCCATTCCTCTAAATACAGTCATGTTCATCGCTTCTTCTGCTGTATTTTTTAATTTTTTTTGTTTCGTTTCCTTTTGTTCTCCAGTTCGATCTTTCCGACGGGAAAGATGGGTTATAGAGGGAGGAGAGGGACTAGACTAACGATTGTCGTCATTCGTTTGCCTCTGAACTGATGCAATTGGCTTGAAGTGCCGTTTGGTTTTCATGTTCACACCTTGTTTTTTTCACGCTCTCCTGGACTAATGATCATTGTTTGCTTGTGTACACACGTAACTTTGTTCTTCTGTGGCTTGGTTCTGCTTTTATCAGATTCGCATTGAGTTTGTCATTTGTATCGTTTCGTTGTCTGGTAGAGGTCACCTTTTGCTTTTGTTCTTCTGTCTTTGGGTATAATTTGGGCTTTTTATCACCCTTTTTCTGTATGATTATATGATCACCAGATTATTTCTGCAGTTACGATTTACAACTGTTTTTGATCTACATGTGACTACCACTTTTTTGTGAATATCTGTGTCTGCCTCTCTCTCTCTCTCTCTCTCTCTCTCTCTCTCTCTGTGTGTCTGTGTGTCTCTTTTTGTGCTCCTATGTCTATCTCACTTTGTATCTGTCAAAATCTGTCTCACTGTCTCTGTCTCTCTCACTGTGCTTCTGTGTGTCTCATTTTGTATATGCCTCTGTCTTTCTCTCCCCACTTCTCTCTCGGTCTCGGTCTGTCTCTGTCTGTCTGTCTGTCTGTCTGTCTGTCTCTCTCTCTGTCGGCCGGTCTCTCGCTCCATCTCTGTCTCCATTTGCAAGGTATTTTATATTTTATCGATAGCAGATTGTGTTTGCGCATACTTGTATGAGTTTGTGCGGACACGTGTGATTGTGCGCGAGCGTTAAATTTTCAAGTCTAGACGTACCATTTATTCCCATGGAAATCTTTCAAATTTCGGTTTGTAAATCTAGTTGTTGGGTTTTTTTGGGGTTTTTTTTTGTTTGTGTTCATGATGAAATTGTAATGTGTTGAAAAAAAAAAAAAGTAGTTTGTACTCCCCATACTCTGTGCCACTTTAAACTCCTCTTTGTCTCCTATGTGTACAAGCATGTGCAAGCTTTGAGAGGACGGCAGAGAGGTACAATACGAGCCGGTCAGTCATCTTGCACACTTGTATAAGTATGGATAATAAATGTTATTCCAAGAAAAGGAAAGGAAAAATAAACACTCTCTCCCCTTCTCCAACTTCATGGACAGAAGGAGGGAGGTGAGGAGGGGGATAGGGGGTGGAAGCATGATGCAAAGTTTAAGCCCCTCATCACGTAAGCTTCATTTAATCGACTCTCATTACGTCATGGTGAGAGATAAAAAACTAATATTATCAAGGACATTAACGCCATTTGATAAACGGCAACAATTATTAAGGCGTCACACCTAATGGCATCGTGCCTTGCCAGAGCCAGCATCGGCACAAAGAACGAAGAGAAATTGTCCTGTCATTCCACCAGTGCGGCCTCAGAACTCGGAAGGTAGGAAGGAACAGAGAAGCAGTGGTCTGAGGAGAATCAATATATAGATCGGTGGCAGAATGTGAATCATCCGCGGCCAATGACAGTGATTGAGCGCCTTTGTTCTCGCAGCCGGAGTAGGGGTCATCTCCAAGAATAGGAAACTTGTCAGCTTTGATTGTGCCGTTGGCTTTTGTAAGTGGGGGAGGGGAGGGGAGACGGGGGGGTGGGGGTGGGGATTCTGGAAGAGGAAGAGATTGTTCCGCTAACAGGCAAGAGAGTGAGTCATTTTCTGTTTCTGCTCCGAATGACTGGCCAGATGGTTAGGTTATGGTCAGTCGTTGAGTGGACCTAGTTATTGCTATGTAGTGTCTTCTCACTTTTTCTGAGTATATGTTTCCTTTCTTTTCTTCCTTTTTTCCGCTTTCGGTTCATAATGCGGAAGTCAGTAAAGTAGATCTGCTAAAATGACCATACCTTGGATCTTCGGATGCACCATATTATTAAAAGGTGTGGAAAGGGGTGGGATGGGTGGTGGAGGTAACGACGAATAATTCACGATTAATGTTTTTAACTTTTTTTTTTTTTTTTTAAATAATTACTCAGAACTGTCGCGCTCAGTATTTATGCTAGAATTTGAAACTCTCGGCGCATGGGATGAATAGAAAAGAATCGTTTGATCTGGGAAACACACACACACACACACACACACACACACACACACACACACACACACACAATCAGTTTAGCGTAAGTTTCTCAGGGAGGAGTCACTGCGTTCGGACAAATCCATAAACGCTACTCCACATCTGCAAGGCAGATGCCTGATAACAGCATAACCTAGCACACTTGTCTGGCCTTGAGTACGTGCGTACATTTGCGTACTTACTACAGTACACTCACACACACACACACACACACACACACACACACACACAGGCGCAGGCGGGGAATAAATACCAGTCGGAAAATCTGCTAGATCTGTAGATAATTGGTGGCTACTGTAAAACGTACAATAGACGCTTTCATAAGAGTGCGATAAACAGCGTACAAAACCAGTACTGTGCATGATATTTTAGACTGCTGACATTTCCAGTCGTCGAGGAAATACAGGGAAACACTTGTGGAACGTCAATAATAAGCTAGCCTGAGTTGTGTAGCAATTAACCATGGCCGTATTAGTGCGCTGACAAATGTCATAGTGCCAGCCTTACTGCCGCCTCTGACATTGACAAAACTCGGGGAAGTTGCGCAAAAAAAGTGTATTTTTGATCTATTCCAGATCCACATTAGCTGCAGGGAGACAGAGATGAACAGCTAAAGGCGGTCGAAACATTGCACTCCGAGAATCTTTCATGCGCATTTTTTCTCCTGTTTTTTATTTTATTTTATTTTATTTTTTTAGATAAACGAACTATCTTTTTTTTTCAAACTGAAAATGTGGAGTTGTGGGAAAACAGACATCCGCAACGAATGTTAAATGGGCCTCTTCTGACGACTTCGTAATTATCTTTTATTTACGGCAACGCTTAATGTGCGTACGCTAATTTTTGCCCACTGGCGAAATTGGCTCTCAAATACGGGTCTTTAATTTATTAATTTATGTGTTTATTTATTTATCAGTATGTTGCAGTGTTTTTGAAACGCAGGCCATAGGACGGATGTGAGGAGGGGTGTAGGTGGAAAACATCTGTTCCTGGGAGGGAGAGTGGAGCGTAGGAGTTACAAAGGAATGGAAACCATATGTTTGTTTTTGAAAGAAAGAGGTGTTTTTTTTCCCCTCCGCGTTGATCTTTGTGCTAATTACTACAGTGGGAGAAAGTTTGTGGAGAAGAAAAGTAAACAAAATGGTTCACACACAGGAAAGTAAACGCAAAACAGGAAGTGAGTCTCTCTCTCTCTCCCTCTCTCTGTCGATCCCTCACCCCCACACACCCACAACACACACACAGCCCTTCCTCCTGTCATTCACACGCACATGCACAGGCACACTTACATAGGCTCTGCTGCGCAACTTCTGTACGTTGAATTGGCAAAACCTACTGATAATGTGCATGCGATGTGTGCACGGTGCGGCGCGTCCGTGTTCGTGTACATGTGCGGTAGGTATTTCTACGCTCGCACACAAACGCACATGGAAATTGGTCGTCAGCACTAAACTCGTTCCACTATGTAAGAACAACACCCACATCACGTAATTCTGATAGATGATTCAGATTACGCCTAATCCGGATCATAACCATCATCCTCGATCCACACAGATTACGCTCAGCGACAACACCATGATGGACCCGGCCACGCACGCGCAGCACGTGACGGGAGGAGGGGTGGTGACCAATGGGGCCACCTCTCCCGTCTCCCTTAACGAGGACGGGACGAGCAAGACGAACCTGATCGTCAACTACCTGCCACAGACCATGTCCCAGGATGAGATCCGCTCGCTCTTTGCCTCCTTCGGGGAGCTGGAGTCCTGCAAGCTCATCCGGGACAAACCCACAGGTGAGAATCAGTGGGCTGTGTGTATGTGTGTGTGTGTTGGGGTGTGGAAGTGTGATGTGTATATGTATGTGTGTGTTTAAGAGACAGTCAGTTCTCTTCAGCTTTACTTTTTGTTTATTTTTATTCTATTTTTTGTTGAACTTTGGTTTAACCGAAAGTCACTTTTGACAAAGGAAGCGCTGGCGCGCGCATACAGTTCAAAACCTTGGTAAAGAGTCGCAAATTGAAGTGTTTTCATTATTGTTATTACAATTACGATCATTCTTTTAAAATGAAACAGACGGGACAAAAAGTGTACTGTGGACGTACTCTGTTAAAAAAAACAAACGGGTGTAATAGGTGCGATGAACGAAAGAAGACGTAACTTTTGTTTTCAGAAAGTCTCATAAGCAGATCTGGAGACGCCGTGACAATGAGAAGTGGTTTACGTATGTATTCATTTATATTTTCTTTCTTTATATATATATATATATACATATATATTTATTCTTGTTTATATTCTTGCCATGATTTTCGAAGGTTCCCACCTCATCTCTGAGTATTGTACACTTATATGAAGTAACCATTCATCGGTGGACATTGGAGGAAATTGCCCCCCGCACGGTCATTCCTTTGGAACTAGCTGTTTCGCAACAGTTTTACACTCAAGTTTGTAAGAAGCACATAAGACACGGGTTGGACTGTCGTTGGCTTGAATTTGCGTAGCTGGATAAAGAAACGCGTGACGTTTGAGGTGCACGTGTTAAAACTTCGAGCACAATGAAAGTTGCCGACGAAACTAGTTGGAAGGCAAAATTTCGAACGTTGCACACTCACTGCGTATGTTTGATTTCATCGGCAGATTTCAACCAGAAAGAATTCATGGCTTGAAAGTGTAGTACGCTCTGTTTCTTATAATTCATGCTAGGACGCCAGTCGCGCGCATGTGTGTACGCGCGAGTTGTCCTTTTAAACCTCAACGGTTTCCCACGCACGGTGACTTTGGCGTCTGTTTTAACGAACAAGAAAGAGAGATGCAAAAACACAGAAAAGGAACATGAAAGTATGTGTACAAATAATTTTGTTCAATTCGAGATCAACACTGAGCTACGCCAGTCCGCGCAAATTTGTGTTCGCCCACATCCACCCGTCCATACACACGCACACACAACCACCCCGCACATTCAGTCTCCCCCATTCCCCTCTCCTCCCATCCCCCCTTAGCCCCCCTCTCTCCAACACTTGCACACACAGAGTAACACAGGAAAGCTTGCTCTCTGTCACTGGTTAATTTTGCAGCTTGAAGGAACAAAACGGGGTTGGTTAGGCATAAAAGAGGGTGGACAGAAGAGGGGGTTTAATTTTTTTGGGGGAAAAAATGAAATGTAAAACTTGAAAATGTGGTTGCTTGGAAAATGGGTTGTCCACAACAATCGGCTTTTTCGCTAAGTCAGAAGAGCGCGTCACGCTTAGCAAAGAGCTTAAGGCTGACCACAGTATCGTATGGTAATCCGATCAGAATTAAGCCGGACTAGAGTGCCCGAGCAAGATCACGGTAATCATTCATTTACAATAGTATCCTCCCGCGGGGACAAAGTCTGTCTGACTTGGGGGGTGGGGGGAGCCCACCACCCCTCATGGTATCCCATCCTTCTTCCCCATTATAATCGCTACTCCCTAGCGCGCCCCCCCCCCCCCCTGCTCTTTTTTTTTTTTTTTTTGGCCGATTTCCCGCTCTCGCGCCGACTAGAGAAAGTTTTCAGATCAGCTGGGTGGATGGAAGTGTATCATTGTCTGTGTGAGCTCGTGTGTGTCGCGTGCCAGCCTACCCCGGCCCCTTCCCTCTCTCTCCCCACCCCACTTCACCTCACCTCACCTCACCACACCTCAACCTACCCCTTCTCGTTCTCTACTCCTCCTGCCCCCACCTCTTCCCCTCCTGCCACCACTTCTTTCCCCTACCTGTACTCCCCCTTTCCACCCATCCTACCCACCTTTTCCACCTTTGATGGCTGACACTAACTAACCGTGGCGGCGGTGGTGCGTTGTTGTTGTGTCTGCCCCTGTTCTCCCTCCACCCCGACCCCCCACCCCCACCCCCCACGCTTTCTTGTCCCGCCTGAACAAGGTTTTCACTCTGCTCTCTTCTAAAGAGTCAGTGCTGTACGCAGTTAGTTTTTCCCTCCTTTTTTCGCTCCTCCCCTCTCTCTTTCCCCTCCTTGTTCGGTGAACCTCGGGACAGCTGCCTCTACATGAATAAGGATTAGTTGGGAGGCGTGCTGTTGCAGCTGCCTGCATTGTTCGCTCTCGATCTCTCTCTCGGATCTCCCTCCTTCACACACACACACACACTCTCCCTCCCTCACGACTTTGTTCTACTTCTACCTCTGGTTAAAAAAAAAGAAAAAACAGAAAAACCCAGAAAAAACCCTTTAGTCCTTTTAAGTAAAAAATAAAACAAAACAAAAAAAACCACACCCAAACCCATCGCCAGTGTTGGGCTAGTTCTTTTTCAACCCTTTCTTTTTCCATGGCGTGTGTGTAGTTGTTGCATCAGTGTGCGCGCACTTGCAGTGCGAGTGTCTTGTGTATGTGCTTGCTTTGTGTTCCGACTTTCTCCGTGTTTCCCCAGTGGGATAATTATGCTTGATAGTTGTTGGCCGAATGAATCAGATCTTACACACACACACACACACACGTACACGTACACGTGCGCGCATACACACACACACACACATAGACACACACAGAACGTTCCCCCCCCCCCCCACCACCACCAATATGTAATAGATGAGAACTCCATTTTTTTTGTTTTTGGTTGTTTTTTTTGTGGTAATCGTTGTCCTTTGACATACAGGGTCAAAACAGAGACATTGACGGTAAGTCATTGAATCATTCGCATTCAGTTTGCACACACACACACACACACACACACACACACACAGTCCTGCCCGTCTGATGCTGGAATATCGGATTATTCTGAAACGATACAGTCGCGACGCGATATAATCCTCTCAGAAATCTCTGTTGTGGATGATGCAGAGAAGAATGGGGGGTAGTGAGGAAAGATAGGAATGATGGGAGTATGTATAATATTTCAATACCAGCAGTAACTCTGATCATTCTTATCATCATCATCATCACCCATCAGAAATCATCCCCAGTAGATAAAATATAAAGAAACCGCGATGAAAACAAAGAAAAATAGAGTTTCGTGCACCAAGTCAACCTCTCTGAGCGTGCACTATTTCTACCACCGACTGTCCAACACCAATCCTCCCTTTCTTTGTTCCCATGGAAAGTGGAGCAAGCTGTAGAGAAGCTCACTGTACACACAGACGGGCACAGCAACAGCTTCTGTCTGGCTCCCGAGCTGTGCTATTGATCCATCGGGGGGAGCGTAGGGGGTTTGGTGTGGTGGGGAATGGAGGTGGGGGATGAGTCGAGTGGACGACTTGTCTTGTCCTGGCCTCCTCCTCCCCCTCTTTCTCGACCTCCATCTCACTCCATCCGTCCCCATTCCTTTAAAAGAAAGGGGAAAAAAAGGCTAGACTGATATAGGAACCCTTCACACACACACGCGCGCGCGCACGCACACACACACACACACACACACACACACACACACACACACAGAGGGAGAGAAAGATGTCGCTTTCGCGCGGCCTTTCAGTCCCGTCCCGTCCGTATCGGAAGTAACGGCCGCTTCATCTTTGTCAGTCCTGTCACTGCGTCCCGCACACACTGTGTGGGGGTCTCCGGCCAGCCAGCTATTGTATTGATTGATCCACCGACTGCAGTTCCAGTTTCACTTCCAGAGACAGGGGCAGAGACAGAGAAAGAGAGAGGAGGAGGCGGAGGTTTGGGAGGAGCAGGGGGTGTGGGGGCGAGGGTTGAAAAGTTATCAATATTTTTTGACAATTCCTTATTTGTTACTGTGATTGTTTCTGAAATAATAATCTTGATAGAGAGAGAGATGGAGTAGAGCATCAGTTTCTCGAACCTGAAGGATAAATAGTAAAATTCAGTCCTAGAGGGAGGCAAAACAAATCAGTGTTTGAATAGAAGCTATATATTTATTACGGTGCCGGAATCTTAAACGACAAGACTGGAATACAACCACACAATCCGCACGCACAGACCCCTCCACACATACACGCGCGCGCGCACACAGAGGGATGAGGTAGTGGGGGGAAGGGGGGTGGGGCGAGAGAGAGAGAGAGAGAGAGCACAAGGACATACTCGCTGAAAGCATGTCAAATAAAAGACATTGGTTTATTACAGTACTCGATAGAACGAACCATGTCATAGTCTGTGAGAGAAAAAAAAAAGAAGAGGAGAGGATGGAACTCAGGCATACATTCTGGCAGCTCCCAGAGAAAAAAACGGATAGAGTAGTAGTTGCAAAGAGGATAGATAGTTTCAAAGCCCAACAGTGAGTTATCAGTTTAGAGAGGGATCCCGGGCGTGAGTGGCTATGACTTGGAACACAAAGGCGTAGGCCCTACATGCTGACAGCGTAGGCGGCTACAGACTTAAAACTGATAATAGATGGAATCGGAAAAGCAGAGAAACAGAATGTAGCTTCAAGATCCAACAGTGACTGAACAGAATTCAGGGGATGTATAGTGCTCGAACCAGCGGGAACAAAGGAGAGGAGATTGTGTGTGTGTGTGTGTGTTACAGTGGAGAAACCCGGCAGTTGTTTGCAGACTAGTCGGCTGGTTTTGCTCCATATCTGAAAGCATGGCCAAGCTCAGATTGAACACCCACACACACACACAAAGAAGCGCGCACGCAGACGTGACACACACACACACACCAACCAACCAACAAACAAACCAACCAGAGGATGAAATATGAAGTGCACATTGAAAAATTAAGGCCATATAAAATCGATTTTGCGAAATGAATAACCTCAGGCGGTTTTGCTGTGGGGGAAAATGTCATTTTTTAGTTTTTATTTATTTTTTTTTTTAATCTTGTTTTTATCTCTTTATTATTATTATTTTTTTAAGCTGAGGAGAAAACAACAAAAATCATTGTACTTTTGACAATATGCATATTGGAGACAGACAGACACCGAGAAAGAGGCTGAAAGACTTGGAGACATCGCTGCTTCCTGTACTTTGTCCAACTTCAGCAGAGGTGGATTGAGAGCGACATACA
The DNA here is from genome assembly GCF_041734735.1 of Babylonia areolata. Taxonomy (NCBI): domain Eukaryota; kingdom Metazoa; phylum Mollusca; class Gastropoda; order Neogastropoda; family Buccinidae; genus Babylonia; species Babylonia areolata. The sequence goes on along the minus strand of NC_134878.1, from coordinate 6,764,353 downwards.
AACCACGGAAAAAGAGGCTTGGAGAGACTGCTTTTGTAAATCTTTTCAATTTTCATTTTTTATCTATATTTGCTCAACAGTTCACTTGCATTACAAATGCAAGCAAACACAAACACTTTCGAATTAATCGTGACCGCTGATGAATCATTGATATTATTAAAATAGCAAATAACTTATTCATAACAGCAAATGAAGAAATACAACAAACAAATAAACAAAATGAATGAGTCAATGCTACTATCAATATCAACATGAAATTTGAACTATTGTCACGGCAATTATATAGGTAGTAAAGATAGAATTGAGAAAAAAAGGATGGTTTGGGGGGGCGGGGGGGTAATAAAGGGGAGGGGAGAAATACTGACTAATCAAACATTAGCCACTTCATCAAACAGATTAATAAACACTCTGAACATTTTGGTCAACCAAAAATATTACATGATTTGACTGACAGTTGGAGACAGAGACAGACGGAGAGACAGAGACATTGAGGGAAGGAACGAACGTGTGAAGTGGTCTGCTGTGCTTTTGCCATCGCTCATGTGACCGTGTGGGCCCGTGATACACGCCATGTGCCGATCTGTTATTGCTCTGCCACCATCTGGCGCCAAAATCGTTATTCGTGCGTCGTGTACAGGCATGAGGAGTGAGAAGGGGTGGGGGCATGGTGAGGGAGGGGGGGTCAGGGTAGAAGGTGGGAAACTGGGAGATTATGGAGGTGTGAGTGTGAGAGACACACGCACAAAGACCTAGAGAGACACAGGTTTGCATAAAACGACACAGGTCTGTCTGAAATACGACTGACTTATTTTTATTTTTATCAGTATTTGAATATCATATACATGTGCACACACACATATATGCACGCACGCGCGCGTGCGCGCACACACACACACACACACACAAACACACACACATGAATAGTTAATTGAAACTGGTTTAAAAAAATATCCCGACTTCCAGATCTAACCAAATAAAATACATTTAAAATGTGATAACGCCAAATGATCTTAAGATTTGTTTATAAACACATTATTTTGTGAAAGGGCGTTGAAACACACACACACACACACACACACACACATTAACACACATTTTCACCAACACGTTTGCACTGACACCCCAGTCTCGCGCTCGCTCATGCATAAATAATGTTCGCGAGAGAAATATTTTCGCTGCATGCAGTTTCCAGCTCTCATCGTTCTCGTGATTCCAGAGAGACACAGAGAATGGAGGGGAAAGCGCTAGCGTCTTGTTTGTTTGCTTTTATTTCTTTTTTTATTGGCGCGATGTTTCAGCCAGTTGCTATGGCAGCTAACCTAGTTTGGAGGCAAGCATTGTATTCTGTTTTTTTGTGTGCATGCCGGTCATGATTAAAAGCTTTGAACTCCTGGCACACATTGAAGAGCGTATCGAATGGAAATCTCATTTGCGTGTTCCTGTGTCAGTGTGTTTGTTTGTGTCAGTGTGTCTGTGTTTGTGTGTGTCTGTGTCAGTGTGTGTCCACTCTCATGCAGATAGAGCACTGTAATGCCTCTGTCTGCATGTCTGTCTGTCTGTCTCTCCAACCCTCTCTCTCCATACCCCACTCTCTTCCCCTTCTCTTCTATCCCTCTCTTCTTCCACCCTCTCCTCCTCTGTATGTGGAAAACATCATTCTTGCAGGTGATGAACTTTGGGTGCGTGTGTGTTCGCGGGCGTGTTTGTGTGCGAGTGTGTGTGCATGCGTTTGTGTCTGCATGCGTTTTGGTGTGGGTGTGTGTTTCCATACTTGGTGGGTTGCCGTCAGCTCAAGGGGCTATTTCTGGCAGTCGTTGCAGGCTTATTGACCAGATAGATTGGCGCTGTCACACTCCAAAGCGGAGTGGATCGAGTCAGCCAAAGCGCGGCTAGAATTAGTGACACTTACACGTGAGCACCGAACCAAAGGTGAAACGTCAACGGGAAATCAGGACGTTTTGTGGATGTGTGTGCAGCTGCCGTTTTCTTCGCTCTTTGTCTGTAGCCGCGATCGTGTTGGTATCAGTTTATGTTGTTCTTGTCAGCTCTGTCCACTCTCTCTGCCCCTCTCTCCCTTCCTCCCTGGCCCTAACTCCATCTCTCTTTCTCCCCACCCACCCCCTATCCCTCTATCGGTCTCTGTCACTGTTTCTCTATCCATGTGTCCATTTGTCTCCGTCGTTCACCTTGTATTTCCGCGTCGCTCTGCCTCTCCCACACTCTCTCTCTCTCTGCTCTCGCTGTTGCTACGGAAAAGCGGTACGACGAGAATAAATCTTGATTTATTAAGTTACCTTTTCTGCGGGGACTGACGAAGAAGTGCATTAATCATAATTATGGTGATGGAGTAGATCATGTCGGCTGTGAGGTATTAATCTGCGTCGTTTTCAGCCGTGTGCAAATAAGTACATTGATTAAAATGGTGATAATGATAACAACAACAGACAATAATTAATAATGGCAACTGCGTGTCGGATTGTAATGTAGTAGTCGTTAAAAGAAATGCATCAGTATCTGTTCACTCTTTTATGCTAGGACGTTTAACATCATTGCTCATAATTAATGTTATAATAAGCATATATTCAGTCTAATTAAGGGGGTCCATTCCACAAAACACAGCTCGTTGGGTCAGCATGACCACCAGAAAATAATGCCATCATCATTTGAGTAATTTTGAGGAGCACATGAATAATTTGGCAGTAGGACATAACTTGATGATATAAACCAGTTTTCGTGTATTTATGGCACTGAAAGACAAAATATGATTCACTCCAAATCTTTCATATCTCGCGAGTAAATTACCGCATATCATTTCATTACTGGGCCATCCCCGTATGATTGTTGTTTATTATACTGTTATCAGGTGTTGGAAGCCCATAGGATGTGGTCTGATAAAGCACAGAGAAAATAAGCCTTCATACTGTGTATTTATGTTTGTACAACAGCTTTTTGCACTCTGCGGCAGTAAACACCATCGATGCACACCTCAGTGTGTGTGCGCGCGCGCATGAACGGCCACACACACACACACACACACACACACACACACGGAGAGAGACTCTCCCCTAAACGCATGCAAACACGTTATACACAGACTGGCACACACACACACACACACACACACACACACACACACACACACACACACACACACACACACACACACACATATCAAACAGACTCCTCCCCTACACACACAAACACATTACATACACACAGACTGGCGCGCTCACGCGCGCGCACACACACACACACACACACACACACACACAAACTCATGCACACACGCACACATGCACTAGTGCGTACACACACTTGCTTTCTGTCTGCCTTTTTATCACTCGCTATCACACCCACACACACCTACACACACACTGCATTCAACTCACCAGAACGTGTAGTGTAAGCTTTGAACATGACTGCTCCGTACAGCAGCCCTCTGCAGTGCCAACTACACGATTCCCTTCCCTCATCATTATGTACAAGTTATTAAATACGCGCTGAACCGTTCAAAACCATCTGTTGCAAATTGGCTGGGCTGTGTCACACCGCTGGCTGGAGACCGAAGACACAGAGAGACTCGGAGAGAGAGAGAGTTTGCTTTTTCCAGTTCCATTGGGATGTATTTGGAGAAAAAAAGGCCGGGGGGGGGGGGGGGGGGGGGTATAATTACAAACACTGCACGCGCACGCAGACGCGCACGTACACAACACACGCGGGAGAGAGTTCGCAGAATTGCGTGTAGTTTTGCTTTTTCATTTTCACTGGGACGTTTGAGGAACCATTTTCTAGAAAGTGAATGCGTTTCTGCAGATCTATCACTTTTGTTATAAATTCCGAACCCCCAAAAGAAGCAGACATACTGTCCGAGTCTGATATATATGCACACACACACTCACACTCATCACAACCTCTCTCCCACCCTTTGTCTTTCCCTTGCTCCGGGAAGATCACTGCTCTTGGAAATGACCTCTCTTCCTCCAACAAGCGAGAGAGAAGGGAGTTCGATGGAAAGAACAGAACGTCTATTGCTGTTTATGTTGCTGTTGCTGTTGCTGCTGTTGTTGTCTGCAACAAGAAGTGAAGGAACAGTTGGGTTCTGCAGGGGAAAGGAAGCTTGCACCACTGTTGGCACTACCATTAAGATAATCGTATCAGGAGATGGAAAGGTGTGGGATAGGACGGATCGGATAGACAGGTAGAGAGAGAGAAAGACGGGAGGGGCGGGGGGGTGGAGGGAGACGGCAAAAAATGGGCAGGTTCGTACGTATATGTTCCAGTTTGCTGAGTATGTGGGGGTTAAGGGTCAGGGCCTTACCAGAGTGTGAGTGTTTGAGGTGTGTGTGTGTTCGATGATCTCATCTCCAAACGTGTGTGCGCGCGCACACACACACACACACACACACACACACACTGACTCACCGTGGCTCTCGCACACACACACACACTCAGACACGCGCGCGCGCATACACATTCTCTCATTCACTCACACACACACACACACACACACAGAGATAATGTGTTCTTGTTTTGTCGGTCATGTTCGTTTGTTTTCGATTCTGTGTATACATATACATCCATGTATCTCTGTCAGTCTCAGTGTCTCTCATACAACCCCACTTCTCCACACGAAGACAACACACACACACACACACACACACACACACACGAACACACGCGCGCGCGCACGCGTGTACATACTTTGTTTCTCTGTCCCTCTCGGAGACACATACCAGATGCAGGATGCTGTGCGGGTCAGGCCACTGACAGCGAATCTCAGTCGCACCCCCAACCCCCCAGATATAATTATGACCAGGACCTGCCCACATGTATCCCTCCTGCATATCAATAATATAAAGTATGATGCCGCCCTTCCCTCCATCACCCCCGCTTCCCCCAATCCCTTGTTGGCGGGAGGAACCACGCAGCTCTGAGTTAGGGGAGAACAGACAAAAATATGGAGGAGGGTTGGGATTTAGGGAGAGTATTGAAGGGAAGTTTTGGAGGGGCAGGGAGGGGAGAGGAGTGACGTGGGGATGTAAGTCGAGTTCTTTCGTCGCTCTGTCTGCAGCCAGTCTTTTTTTTTTCCTTCTTTTTTTTTTCTTTCTCTCTCTCAGCACTGGCTGTGGAGACTAGAGGCGGAATGTGGAAAACGCCAGGGCGCTGCCAGACCGACAAGAAAGAATGAATGGTTTTTCCTCATGCTGCCCTCCTCGTGCGATGCACACACAGCCCCTGTGCAGTCGGTTGCTTTTCGGTTCCAGAACCTGTCATCTTCAGCAGGCCCATTTGTCAGTTGCAGCCCGCATAGTTTTCTTGTGTAACAACAGTACACACAGACACACACACACACACACACACACACACAGGCATGGTATGGATGTACATGCGTGTTTGCTCCCCCCATTTTTGTTTTTCTTTCTCCGTTTTCGTAACCACAAACACGTCATTGCGATTACAGACCCGCGCACACGTAAACACATACTCACTTGCGCGCGCACGCCCTTTCTCTTAAGTTACAAATGGGAAAGGAAAAAATTCTCGTCTGTCCCCACACCCGACTTCCCCCTCAGTTTTTTCTGTCATGCACACACACACACACACACACACACACACACACACACACACACTGTGGCACACACATATGCGCGCGCGCATACACAAGTTACACACTCCACCTCCCCACCCACCCTTCCCTCCCTGCCAACGTCCTTTCTCCTTGCACACGCCCACCGCAGGAGCACGCGCACGCCCGGATATACGGCAGGGTGTGCACGACGAAATTCCGATCATAGAGACGAGAACAGCAGCAAAAAAAAGAAGAAAAAGAAAGAAAAGCACATGGGAGGGTGTTAAACAGATGCAGGATTTACCACGCTCCATCCTTCCTTCCTCTTCTTCACACTCCCTCCCTCACCCACCCCCGTTCAGATTGAGAGCTGAACCGGACTGGGAAACACACATGCAGCTCATCAGTCTAGAATTTCCGCTTGAACCCCCACTCTGTCAAAGTGAAGACTTGCCCAGAGTGTGTGCCGTTTTCTTTTGTCTGCCTGTCTGTCTGCCGTCAGTGTGTCTGCTTACATGTCTTATCTATTTCCGTGGATCCCTGTCTGAAACTGTGTGTGTGTGTGTGTGTGTGTGTACGCGTGCGCTTACACCATTTGCTCTCCCTCTCTCTCTCCCTCCACCCCCCCTTCCCCGCCCCCTGTTCCTCTCTCGGTGTTGATAATGGAAGTTGTGAAGATAACTTTTTAGAAAGTTGAACGAAGCTGGATACCGTTTTCATTTGAGGGAAAAGAAATATAACTTTTCGGCTTTTGATGCATGGGGAAGAACTTGGATGCATGACAAATATGTGAGAAAGGTTTATACATACGTGAGGGGGATCTAAAAATGTCTCGTGATCATATTACACTTTCATTGAAAAGCTTGATAATAACGAAAGCACGTACTTCTGTGTGTGATTTACACGCATTGAGCAGGGAAAGTAACACAGAACCTGAAACGCTGTTGGTTTGCTTTCAGTGCACACACACACACACACACACACACACACACACACACACGAGATCTGGGTGTGACAAGGAAAGGATCGGGCTGATGGTTGACGCATAAAAGGGGAAGTGCCATGAATGAACAGACGAAAGGTTTGGAGGCAAGTTGCTAATACTTTTTAGAAAGACACACCCTCCTAATCATCATCGCCACAAATAGCCCAGGAAATAGGTCTACGGTGGTTCCAAGACGATGACACAACAGCACAACTTAGGTTCTCTTTCTCTTTCTTTCCACCTCTCTCTCTCTCTCTCTCTCTCTCTGTCGTTTTTTTTTTTTTTTTTAGATCATGCCTTTTTTTTTTTTAAAAGGTAAGCTTGGAGTGACACGTCTGAAGCTATGAACGGATGTGACATGTCTGAAGCTATGTTACGAGACAATGGGGTGGGTGTGTGTGTGTGTGTGTGTGTGTGTGTAGGCGCTAATGCAGTCATCAGCTCGGAAAGCGAATAGTTCCCAGGGCGAAGATGTTATCACATGCAGCAATGTATCTTCACAATGCCGCTATTGCAGAGGAGAAAGAAACGGAAAAAAGAAAAATGCAGGGCACTTAGGAGCCCTGTTGTCTTCTACGGCATCTCTTGCAAAGAAATTCTTTGTTTGAAAGGTGCGGAGCAAACACGATTTCCAAACCACCTTATTTTGTTTTTGCAGGTTTTCACTGTCCTTCCTTTTTTTTCTCTTCCAGAAGGCTAGTAAATGGGGACCAGAATTAGTGGGGAAAGTACCACCAAATACACTTTGTTTTCATTAAAAAAAACACACACAAAAAAACTTTCCCCTCTTTCGTTTCTCGTGTGTACACTGGCAAGGTTAACTGAAAACTGATTGTTTTCAGCCTTAAACTGTGTGTCCGAGTTGATCGTGACTAACGCAGGCGGTCTTGAAAATGTATGGAATCAGCTGTTGATACACCCTTCTTATTTATTTATTTTTTTGTTATCCCAGTATCTTTCGTGCCTGCGAGAGGACGATAGGAATTTGTTTTCTGAGCACGTGTGCTGCACACGTGTGCGCCAGTGTGTGTCTGTCGGTGCTGTGCGTGCGCGTCAGTGTGTGTCTGTGCTGTGCGTGCGCGTCAGTGTGTGCATAAACCTGTGTGAGAGAGTGCGTATGTAAGCCTTGGAAACTAGGAGAGTGAGGGGAAGGGAGAGGGGGAAAGGACGTGCACGGATGGGGTTGAAGGTGAGAGAAGATAAGGGTGAAGAGTCAGGCAGACGGAACAGATAATGAAGGGAAGATGGGAGTACTCTCAGGGGTGATTTCGTGTGATTCAGTATGTTTGTTTGTGCAACTGGTGTACGTTAGGCGGGTGCCTCGTCTCTTGGGGTTTTGATGCGTAGTGTGTGTGTGGAAAAGTGTGTATTATTGTGAATGAAATAGGTGGTACTCTCTCTGTGTGTCTCTCTCACTCTCTCAACTTGAATAGTTTTGTTGCCAGCAAAATTAATTTTAATTTCAGATACACAGCGAACGGAACTTTGAGACTAGAGATACAGATCGACTGACAGACACAAACACAGTCAGAAGCAGAAAGTGTATACCTGTGTGGATTCAGTTATTCCCATTAAGTTATGGAAATCGGAATCAACAACACGCACATTTAATGAAGTATCCACAAGAGAGAGAGAGAGAGAGAGAAGCACTCAAACCGGGGGCGGGGCCATCAGCAAGGCTCAAGGTGGCGCTGGCTAGCAGCAGTACGTCACGTGGCCTATCACCTGGGGAAGTGATAACGGCATGTAGACGGGGTGGAGGGAGGGAAGGGAGATACGATAGATGGCCGCCGTTGTGATGGAAGGCCTGTCTGCAAGTTGTTCGTGTTGTACAGTCTGGTCCACCGGAATACTATGTACGCTGCCACGTGCTATTGGTGCTGCAGCGTGGTACAAGCACGTACTGTGCACTGCTGGAGGCAAACTGTCGATAAGAATGAAATCGCCACTTTGTATTAGCAGGGCATACATAGGGCACAGCTAAACTGAAGACATAACTCGTCAGTCTACAGCATTTGGCGCGATTCAGTGCGATATTATTAAACCAATCGATCAACAACAACAGCAACAAAAAAGTTATATTCTTTGCTGGCAGCTCTACACGCAAATGCACCTGTAGAATGATTACCATGCGCGTTTTTCCCGGTTTTTATTTAATTTCCAGGCCATACTGTAACTATGTCTGTCGGTCTGTTACAGTTCTCTGTGGTGTGTGTGTGTGTGTGTGTGTGTCCTTAAAACAACAAGCTGGGCACGCGATTAATCTTTACCCCTTTTCGTCACATCAATATACACTACACCACATCTGCCAAGCAGATGCCTGACCAGCAGCCGGTAACCCAACAGCTTGTTTGAAGGACAACAGCGTAAAGTGACCAGTGACAAGCATCGACTCTCCTCCCAGACATAATTATACGTTCTTCGGTGTGCCTCTGTGTAGTATATCTATATTTTGTGTACAGTCATCCTGTGTGTGTGTGTGTGTCTCATTTGTGCGTGCATTGATATACACGCATATCAGGATTCTCTCTCTATATAAAATTTTATTTGACCGAACGCAGTGACGCCTCTGTGAGTTACTGATACTGATACTGATCTCTCCCGGCTGTCACGCCCACTCTCCGTCTCGCACACGCTAAACACAAATACGCCCCACACAATATACACCAGCATTGTATTACCAGATGTTACTGCTTTCACGCCCCTGCTTCCGACGTTCGGTTGCCATAAACGTTATTAAAATCGTTTTATTCAGACACGCCACACACATGCATGCGGCACACACACACACACACACTTTTGAAGGCGCAGGCAAACACACTGACACATACACACTGACACATACACACACACACATACACACACACACACTCACCTCATATACCCCTTCCACATACACACACACCCTACACACCCCGCCCCTCCACACACACACACACACAGACACCTCATATACCATCGACCCTCCCCACCAGCTCATATACACCCAACATTCCCTCATCTTCGAGCCCCCCAAAACCCTTCCCCCACTCTCTCACGTACGCACGATTACATGTACGACCGATCTACGTGAGTGATGAGCGAAAGGTCTGACCCAGCCTTCACAGCAGTGTAGGAAGTATGTGGGAATGGCTGAGTCACGATGATGAATTTTCTGCACCTGTGACCGACAGTGCAGCCAACTAAGTCAGTGCTGTTGTGAGCGGGATGATACTGAATAGAATGCCAGTAAGCCTGTCCGATGATGATGGTGATGATGATGATGAGGCAATAGAGGACACTGGCGCTCACGTTTGTGTGTGCGTGTGTGTGTGTGTGTGTGTGTGTGTGTGATTTAATTGTTTGCATGATCTGTCTCTGCTGTGTTTATCTCTGCGGAAAGCATTCTTGCAGTTTCAATGTTCTGTCCCATATGATTTGTACCTCTGCTTGATTAAAGGCAAAAGGCGTTCACACACACACACACACACACACACACACACACACACACACACAGAGTGAGAAATAATGTGGTAGTCTCATGCTTCGGGCACAGCACAGAGTCAGACAGATAGGCAGCAGAGCTCGCACATCTCAGAGAGCAGACATCATATTTTACACTTGCATTGAAAGGGGTAAGGGAAAAAACAACACAGTCTATGATGAGTGAATTAGCACAACATCACGCGTCTCGCAGCCACACTCATTGCAGCGTGGTGCATAGGAACCCAGGCTGTCTAGACGTGTCTTTGAAGTTGATGATGATCGTTATGCGTGCCGCAGCAGCACAGCACAGCCTGTGAGAGAATCCCAGCCAATGATTAACTCTGTGTGTGTGTGTGTGTCAGTGTGTGTGTGTGTGTGTGTGTGTGTGTGCATCAGTGATAACAACATGTGAAGTGTGAAATTACGATGATTGTCATTGGTCACTTTACACTGTTGTCCTTCAATTGACTCTCCTCCCAGACATAATTATACGTTCTTCGGTGTACCTGTGTAGTATATCTATATTTTGTGTACATTCATCCTGTGATTGATTCATTCAGTGATCCTGTGACCCGGCTTGCTTTGTTGAAGGGTTGGGTGGGTGGCCTCATGATGACATGACATTCAGTGATAGATCCTCGTGAACTCTCGGCGGAGCTTGAACTATGTCGAAATGAACCAGCATGTGGTTGTCTGGGAGAGCTGGCGTGAACGGCGTTTGTTAAAAAAGAAATGGTAGACAGCAACAGCTGCCGCTATCGTTCTAGCCCTCTTTCGAATGACTGAGTCACTGAGTGATACTGTGTGTGTGTGTGTGTGTGTGTGTGTGTGTGTGTGTTCAAAGACAGAGAGAGTGAGCGCAGATGTGAAGAAAAGGGGTAAGGATTAATCGCGTACTCAGCTTGTTGTTTAACTCTTTCCATACGAACGGCGAAAGAGACGACATTAACAGCGTTTCACCCCAATTACCATCATCAAAATATTGCAAGCGGAAGGCTCTTATATTGAAGAGGTGAATGTTGACAAAGAATACCACAATTCTGACGACGGAAGCTAAAGGTTGGGTCATTCAGACACCCACTGGACATCCGAGGGGTCTGTGTAGAGGAGAAGAGAGGACTGGCCGTACTGAGTGAGTTAAAGTTTGTCATTTCAGACCGGCTTTTAACCACTTAGCTTGTTGTTTTAAGCCGTTTGTCATTTATGACTTTTTAACCACTGCAGGCATAATTATACATGTCACAAAATTAAAGGGGAACATAATGATGTATAAACAAATTAGAGTGTTACCAAGCTGTAGAAGGATAAAGAGTGTGGGGTTTGGATGGCACAGAAGATATATGGGGCCTGGAGAAGAGTCAAGCTGGACAAACGTTTTCCAGCTGGTTAGTTTTCATGTTGGCTGGTTGTGAAAATCAGATTTTACATAACACATCAATCGGGGCAGACCTGCCTAATCCTCCCAGTACTTTCCACCATTCTCCCACCACAGTCACCCTCATCATTCCCTTGCCCAACTTTCTCATGTGATCTTTTAAGTATGTGTCCAATTTGTGTGTCTACCCACCTCTGTACAGTGAAGATCTCGTGCTGAAATATATCACAATTAAAATCTGTCTTTGTGTCTGCACTGCGTGGACTTTTTAAGTTTCCATTTTGTCAATTTCTGCCATTTGCTTTGATGAATAAGACATGCGCTGAAATGCACAGAAAGGAAGGAACAGGAAACTTAGGTAGCACTTGGGCGTGCATATGTGTACATGTGTGTTCTTGCAAGTGTGTGTGCGTGCTTGTACGTACATGTGTGCATGCATGTTTTCAGTCCGTGCATATTGAATCTCTGTACAAAGTGATGGCTTTCGGTCTATTCACAGATCTGTTCTTATGATTATTTTGCTTTGACAACACTCAGATTACCAGGTGGAGTGGGAAGGGAGAGGTAGAGGGTGAAGGCACCCAGAAATGAGTATTGTTGGCATTTCATATTATAATGCAAAGGAAATTTGAATGGAATTACAGTTTCGCACACTTTGTCTTTTTGTCTAAGAAAATAGTATGATGCAAAATGGCTGCCAGTCTTACAAAAAAGGATAGTGCGTTTTTGTGTATTTAGCTATTGGAAAGGAAAGGAGATAATTATGTTGTGTTCACGATAACTGATCTGATAATGGATGCACCCAAGGCATCTTCCAGAAAAATTACAGCAAAGAATCATGCACACGCCCTCACTTAATTTTGTGCATGCACTAATGGGTAGGCACTCCTGCCTGCCTAACATGTATGTTTGTATATACACACGCATGATCAGGCTTTTGTGGAAAAAAAATAGGACGGAATGTTCTGTGAAACATAATTCAAAACAATTATGTTGGTGTTTCTGTTTTCTTTGTTAAAAGTGGCTATTCCGAAGCAATTCAGCTCTAAAGTTTGCCATCAGAAATAAAAAGAGCACACACAAAAAATTCATGTATTTATCAGTTTAAAGCAAAAGAAAGTATTGCGTCTTCAAAGGGACCAGTTAGAAATGAGAGAGAGAGAAAAAAACACCAACAAAACAGTTCTTTTCCATGAAAATCCATACAAAGAATTGAATAATTGAAATGCAGTTACGCACACTTACGCGTGTGGATGTGCGCGCGCGTACGCACACACGCACACACACACACACACACATATATATGCATGCACTCGTAAAGAGAGGTAGAGAGAAACAGGCATGCTGTGTTGTATGTCTTCAGGCCAAAGCCTGGGGTACGGATTTGTCAACTATAAGCGGCCGGAAGACGCCAACAAGGCAGTGGCGACTCTCAACGGTCTGCGACTGCAGAACAAAACCATCAAGGTCAGTTCTCCTGTACTGCTAAACCTTTCTGTCTCTTTCCATATTGAAAGGTAGTCAATAACCTTTAATTTTCTGTTCTGTGTCACTAGCCTTAACATTTTTATTGGTAATTGCATCAAACTGATTTAGTGTATGTTTTCTTTTAAGTTGGTTATGGGTCTATTTGCATCGTAAATGTACTTTTGGTTTTTGCTCTGATTTTGGTATGTAGCCTGAATTAAAAATCTGGATACTTTTAGAGATTTCCCTTTGAACATTGATATTCTTATATGGTCATTCTGTGTTAAGTTTAATATGTTTGATTGAGATTTGTTTGATATGTTAAGAATCATGTACTGAGAGCAGTAGGTAAATATATTGATAAAAACTGAATGATCAGTCCATTGTTTGAGAATGGCACTAAGACTCCAAGTCCAAATAGTCAATGATTTTTAAATGTTTTTGGTACTCTTGGGTTTTTATTGGGAGTTGCTTTCAGAGATGGGATTTATTTTCCTTTTAATGAATTACATGTCATAATTAGTTTGAAATTTCTTGTTTTGTTTTTGTAATACTGATTTTGTGTTCGTATCTTGACCTTCATGATTTGATAACTGATTCATTTGTATTCTTTGTGTGTGATAACAATGTCTTATTTGCATTTGCTTTTGGCCTTGAGTTCTAAAGATAGGGCTAAGTTCCTATAGTGGGATACCATTTATGTTTTGTTTTTTTCTCCCTTTCTTCCCACAAGTAGTAATGATATGGACATTCCTTGAGTTTTCTTTTTCTTGTTTAACTCCATCGTTGATTGCTAGATTGTTTTGGCCACTTGACGATGGTCATTATCATTTGTATCATCAAACAGAAGGAACCCTTTCATTTAAAAAAGGTTGCTAAAGCTGTGCCAAGTTTCACAGCTAAACAAAAGTGGCAACAAAGTGCTTGAACACTGCAACGTTTGATCACCATCTCACTATTTTCATTGCACAAAGATTGTATTCAATAAAATGAGACTGATATCTTACATGCATTTATTGCTTGCATGTCATATGCACAGAAAGCCTGAAATCTATTACAATGTAATTTCTTATTCATATATTTCAGTTTGAAATTCAAGATAGACTGGCAGTATTATAGTATTATGTTATTTTTTTTATTTCAATCATTGAGATGTTTTAAAATCCATGAACACATTATGTTCCTTTTGAATTACTTGTAACTTATATTCCGTTATAGTATTTAATAGGGTGGGATTGTGTTAGAGTACATACAGTATGCCCAAATAACTAGTTTCCTTTTCAGTTGAAATTTGCAATTGCTGCAAATGCTCTTGCACTTTTATTATTTTTATTATTATTATTATTTTTTTTTTACCAGAATTTACTATTATGTTATTAACGTTTATTTGCAGTTTTCCTTTGATTATTTCACCTCAGTCTCATTTTAGTTAGCAGTTGCCCTCAAACCTATCTGATCCTTTGTCTGTCCTGATTGTCCATATCAGTTTACCATTTTGTTTTGCATTTTTACAAGTCTTTGTTGATTTTCAGGTGTCTTTTGCTCGACCAAGCAGTGAGAGCATTAAGGGAGCTAACTTGTATATTAGTGGCTTGCCCAAATCAATGACACAGTTGGACTTGGAGAATCTCTTTTCTCAGTCCGGGAATATCATTACATCAAGAATTCTATATGACCAAACGACAGGTACTGCCATGTTTTGACATTTTGATTTCACCTTCCAACAGTCCGCAGCAAATGCTGCAAGCAAAACACTTGTTGATACATCAGACCAACTCTTGGTGCAGTGTGACCAAGCTGTCCTATAATCCTCCATCCAGCATATTCCTTACCTGTTATCTCGTACTCCCCTTACCATCTCCCATTTTGACCACAGAGGGAAATTGTCATGCTTTGCTTTGATTTGAATTGGTTTTCCTTATTATGATTTGATTCGTTTCCACTCCTTCAGTTTCATTTTCAAATCCTAACATTTCCTTTGGAAATTTTTTTTTTTTTTTTTGCTCTTGAAATTGTAAAGCAAATGGGCTCTAAAATTGTAATGATTGTTAAATGTTTTAATGTTGATGATGGTTAAAAAAAAAAAAAAGAGGAAAAAATCACAGTAACTTTTGAGCATGTTTTATGCTGGTTAAAAGTGAAGGAAAAAATCTGTCCCAGCAACAAGACTGCAACTGATGTATCGAAAAGTGTCGATGAATATGATGATGTTTTGATGTCTGTGTCAACGTTTTACTCACACGACTTCACACATTTTTCTAGGTGTCATACGCAAGGCCCAGTAGTGAAAGTATAAAGGGTGCTAACTTGTATATAAGCGGCTTGCCAAAGGCAATGACTCAACAGGATCTCGAGAAACTGTTCTCCCAGTGTGGGAAGATTATTACATCCAGAATTCTTTATGATACAAACACAGGTCAGAATCTGGTTTCTTTTTGTTTTTGTTTTCTTAAATGCATGATCGGTCAGTTGTTTTCGATATTTGTTTGGTTTTTTATTTGTGCCTTTGAACTTTCACAACAGTTGAGCATTTTATTTTGTTTCTATTTTCTTTTTTCTTATTTTTTAACTCTTCAATCTTTGTTGCATTGGTTTGTTTTTAGTTAGCATCTACCTCGTTGTTCGTTGGAGAAAGTTTTTCAAAAGTTCAGGTTTTTATTGTAATGATGTATTTCTTTGTAACTGTAGGTTTTTGTTAAGCATTGGATCTGCATTATTTTCTTTTTTTAAGTTCAGTTGAGCTTTTTCTTTTCTTTTCACCCCCCCCCCCCCCCTTTTTTTTTTTTTACCTCTGGATTCTGCTGTTTCACATGTACATGTGTCCCCATTTATTTCCTTCAAGCAAGGTATTCTCTGAACTAACTTGCATGAGATACTCTTTTCGGACCGTGTCCATGTTGGCTGTTGATTCACCGTCAGTGTGGTATAACTTTGATGTTCCATCTTGTGTGTAGCACACGCTGTCGGGAGTCTTGGAACACCCTGCTTTCTTAGTCTGTCATGCTGCTGCCATTCTGAACACTCCACACACACACACACACACACACACACACGTAGTTATGCACTTATTTACAGATATAGTGAAACCTTCAGGGAAGATGTTTTTACACCATCTTTTCACAGAAATGTAAGAGAATGTGTGGGGAAGACTTAAGATTGAATGAAAAGGCGAATGGTGTTTTTCTCAGTTGATTGTATTACTTTTATCTTTAAACTTTAGCATCATTTTATTCATTTATTTAGCAGTATTGGACATTGAAGAATAGACCGTGGGAAACAGTTTTCACATCAGAAAAATTTGCTGATATATATATATTTTTTTTTTTGTTAGACAGAAATGTAAGTGTAAGACTTGATCATGGATTTTCTCAGCCAGTGATGTTTATTAGCAAACATTTAATGAATACAGACAGTATCCCTAGCTGGAGGAGAGACCGTACCAGTATTTCTGGTAAATCAAGTGCTGCTGACATGTTCACTGTGGTCCCGTTTGTATTGCATGATGAAGAATAATCTTACTGCAAGTGTGGAAACGCATGCATGTCTGACCATGCAATTGGGCGCAATTGCTGAATGGTTTAAGTGTTGAGGATCCTGGGTTCGAATCTTGGTGACGGCGGGTAGAGATTTTTCTTATCTCCCTGGTCAACATATGTGCAGACCTGCTTGTGCCTGAACCCCCTTCATGTGTATACACACGCAGAAGATCAAATACACACGTTAAAGATCCTGTAATCCATGTCAGTGTTCGGTGCGTTATGGAAACAAGAACACACCCAGCTTGCACACACCTGAAAATGGAGTATGACTGCCTATATGGTGGGGTAAATAAAAAAACAACAGTCGTACACGTAAAATCTGAATGACACAGAAAACGAATGATGAGCGCCCAGTGGCAGCCATCATTCGGCTCTGCCCAGGTAGGCAGCCTGTTGTGCAAATAACCCCGTGTTTGTAAAGCGCTTTGAGCTTGGTCTCTGACCAAGGATAGGCACTGTATAAGTATCCATATCAATCAATCAGTCATGAGGACATGACCGTGGCAAGAAAGGGGTAGGCTCAAGGGTGGGGATACTAGAAGGATCAAAGGTTCAGGGAAACATTTGTTATTCCTCGACATGGAAATGTGTAAGAAACGCAAAAATATTAAGTTCCTCAGTTTGTCCTGAGATATGCTCCCCCCCCCCCCCCTTCTCCTCACCCCCCGTTCCTCTCCCTCCCAATCTTTCTTTCTGTCTCCCAGTCACTGGCGAGGACCAGTATAAAGTTACCATTGAAGTGACTTCCACACCAGTGTCAGTTGTGTGAAGGAACACAGTTATTGATGTTGGACTACGAAAGGGTTAAGCCCCAGCTGCTGCCTGTTGACACTATTGATTGCGGACTGTGTGGACCGTCGTCCCAAGGTCCTCTTCCTACTGTTTATGCCAATGGTTGAACCTTTGACACGTCACATTGACCAAGTCAAGGGGTGTAATAAATGTAAGCTTATTGCCACTAGTTTCAACAGTATAAGCAGCTTTGCAAATTTTATATTTTTAAGGAAGAAAAATAAAATGTGTTGCCCATCCATGATTTGGTTTTTGGTTAGAGAATTTCCCATGGATTGTTGCATTTTGTTATTCTTTTTCAGTCATTTTGCATTTTCTGAGAAGAGAGAGAAGTGAGAAAACAGCCCTGCCTATCATCCTTCCATCACCTCTTCATACCTCCTATCTGTTTCTCTGTGTCTCTAGAGTAATGGCATTAAGAGAGAAAAGAAAAAAAAAAGAGAAACTAGTTTGATACATCTTTAAACAACCATTTGGCGGCCTCATGAATGGCAAGCAGTTTGCTGTGTCTGTGTTGTCATGGCGTCTGTATTCTTTTTCTGTTTGGTTGATCAGAGTTCAGCGTGCACTTTAGTACTTTCGCCTGTGACTCGGAAAGTGAAGCATTTTCATTATGTACATGCTGCATAATTGTGGGCCTTGTGTTGATACCAAAGTAGCAGAACAGAAAACCAGAAGAAAAGAACATGTTTGAAAGTATGCTATTGCACTCATCCACGGCAATATTCATACAAGGTATACTTTGCAAACATCAGACATCACATGTTAACCATAATTTTGAAATATGATGGTCCTTTTGCTAATGCTTGATGTGTTTCTGTGGGTGTCCTGCGTATTCTTTTTTTTTCTGTTTGTCACAACCTTGTAATGTGTACATAATGAAAATGTTGGCTTGTGGTTATTACTGTGTGGACTTGTGTATGTGTGCTTTGAAATGGTTGTCTGCTTTCTCTTCTCTGTTGCCATCGTTAATTAACATGGGTTGTTCATTTCTCTGCAGAGTTTAAATGTGTATTGATTTTAGAGCTGTTGATACAGTTGTCAGATTTAATGTTTTGAGAATGATAACAAGAATATTGATAGTGTTTGATTATTTTTGGAAAATGAATGATTGTGCATCATCCATGTATCACAAGGAGCATCTTCACATACTTAAAAACAAGTTTCATTGTATCAATTATGAAGACTTGATGGTTCAGTATCAGTGTTTTGGAATAACAGTTTCACATTTATGTTTAATGAACTGTTGCAACAATTACTAATTTATTTTTAATGAATTGTTAAATTGAAAATGTGCTTTGTTAGTATTGTAAGGGGTGATAGTATAAATGGTTAAAATACCACATTTATATTTCTTTCCTGAGAATAATATGATTTTTTTTTTTTTGACTGTCAACGTAAGACATGTATAATGCTAATGTGTGCATGTACTCATACATACCAAAACACACTTGTGCCCCTGGACATAAGTTTGAAAACCCCTTTTTAATTTTTTTTTTATCTGGGACAACAATGGAAGAAAAAGCCCCAGTGAAAACATGCACAAGGGGAGGATTGTAGTGGAATCAAAAGGAAGTGAATAACATTAATTTAATCAATAAAAAAGAAAGAAAAAAAAAAGAAGTTACTGGCAAGGTGTTCTTTGTCAGTTCTGAAACAAATTCTCATTAGTTTTGTCTGAAATGCTGATCACCATCTGATCAGAAGTTAAAGAAGTATTACATGAGCCAGTTGTGAATGAAAAAAATATTTAACAGTTAGCTGTGGTTTCTTTCAAAACACTGATAACTAAACTTAGTAGGTATATTTGGTAAAAACTGTAGAATATGTCAATAAAAATGCTTAAAAATTTTTTTTTAATATATTTTTTAAGAGTGATAGTGACTTTAAGAGTCAAGGCATTAGGGCTGTAATGATTGCAGTCACACTAATAATCATTACTTCCACCCATTTATCTATAAATATTAAAAGTAAGCTGTGCAGTATCAGTTCTACAACAAACCCCGAAAACCCTTCTGGCACCAGACAATGACAGAAGCACCTTGACGCCCTTGGTGCTGTTTCAGGTCTGTCCAAAGGAGTGGGCTTCATTCGCTTCGACACGCGAACTGAGGCCGAGCGGGCCATCCAGAAGCTGAACAATCACATCCCTGAAGGTTGTGTGGACCCCATCACGGTGAAGTTTGCCAACTCTCCCAGTTCCAACAAGAACTTGGCCAGCATGACTCCTCTGGCTCTGGCCACCTACCTGTCACCCACACGTCGGTTCTTCGGACCCATCCACCATGCCACGGCCACCAGCAGGTTTAGGTATATAACCCCACCCCCGCCCCCCACCCCACCCACCCCTCTCCCCACCCACCCCATCGCTTTTGTATGTTTTTATCTTTTGCTGACTGTTCTGAAAAAAACCCAAACAAACATGAAATTATTTTTCTTTCGTTTAATTTACAAGAACGTTATTACCCGTATAGGTAAGCCATGATATAGACCTGTTTACCAACAGTACGTTTTTAGCTTAATTTTACACACGTTTGACCTGGAGTGTATGCCAGGACACAAAAATAGATGTGATTAGAATTGGCAGGAAAAACATTGTTTTGGCTAACCAGAGGATTTATTAGAATGAGAAAGTTATGGTGGCACAACAGTAAAGCGGAGAAATGACAGTGTCGCCTATTGCTAATGATCCCAGTCTGTAGTCAAAGAGGGCATTCACAAACACACAGTGACAGGGTGTGCCCATTTCCCTACCCACGCACCCTCGCCCCCTTCCCACTCCCAGAGCTGTTAAAATCACTGTCACTTTCATCCCACCTCTTCTACTTAGACATCTGCTCAGTGGCGCTTATGTTTTCTTTGTCATACTTTCCCCCTCTCTTCTCACATTCCTCTCTGCCTTTGCAGTCAAAAGGTCACATGTCAGTCTGAATAAAACAGGTTAGGCATCATTGACTCAAATCACCACAAGCATGAAAACCACAATCCTCATCACCTTTTCCTGTGCACCCCTTCATCCCCTCTTACTCACTGTCTTCCCTCCTCCAAATACATATCCCCAATCTTTTTACATAGACAGAATAGGAATTGCAGAAAGGATGGAGGTAGAGGTAATAAGGTTGGTGAGGGGTGGGGAGTGAAAGTCTAATTCTGTTGTTGGGTAAGACACATCAAAGGGTAGTTTGGAAAGCCCTGTTTTCATGCAACCACCATGTAGATACAACAGCTATCTGTACCATCTTCCCATTTTGGAACTGTGTCCCAACCTTTGTGAGTTTCTGTTTTCTGTCACTCCTCACCATTGTCTTACGCTCACACATAATCAGTGTGAATGGCAGAATGCCTTCACTGCACACACACACATACTAACGCAAATGATGTGGATACTTTAAGACAGCATTTTCTTTTCTCTTTTTTTCTTCTTCTTTTCCTAAGCTTGATCCTTGGAAATAGCCAAATGGCCCCCAGAATTTTAGACAGAAAGCCATGACAGCTCTCAGAAAAAAAAATTAACATTGACCTCTGCTAGTTGAGTCTTACTGGATCTGTCAGTTCTTGATATTGTTTGTCTGGATGTACCTGTGCAGCATTGTTCTTTGGATCTGCATGTTTGTTTGCTGTGGAAATAAAAAAAACAAAAAACAACAAAATCCCACCCCTCCCAGAAACGGGCTTAAGTTGGCCCCAAGTGGTCAGTTGAGCATAAAATTCAAAAGTAATAGTACAAATGATAACAGTGAAATCTGTAATAATACAGGTGTGTACGTGCAAGTTAGTGAATTGCTGTTTGTGCTTAGTACACAATTGTGAGAAGTACTTAAAAAAAAAAATTTTTTTTTTACAACAATACATAAACCACAAATATAAGTTAAACAGGTCTGAATATGGTAAGAAAATCCAGGCCAGGAATGTTTCCCACATTTTAATTATTTTAAATTAATTTTTATTCTTTTCTTTTTTCATCTCCTTGCTGCTCAGTAGTTTCATGTAAACACAGCTGATTTGCAGATGTGAAGTTTACAGGTGTGATTTGCTGAAACAACTGTTTTGTTCCATCCACAGGTACTCTCCCCTGGAGCCAGGCATCCTCCCCAACACCATCCTGCCTCCTACCCTCACCACAGCGGGTACCGCCGCCTCCAACACCACCACCACACCTGCCCCCCTCAACAGCACTGGCTGGTGCATCTTCGTCTACAACCTGGCGCCCGACACTGAGGACTCGGTGCTCTGGCAGCTCTTCGGACCTTTTGGAGCCGTGCAGAGCGTCAAGGTCATCCGTGACTACACCTCCAGCAAGTGCAAGGGCTTTGGCTTTGTCACCATGACCAACTACGAGGAAGCACTGGTGGCCATCCAGAATCTCAATGGGTTCACTCTAGGCAACCGAGTGCTGCAGGTCTCCTTCAAAGCCACTAGTCGGAAGCAGTAGACTTTCCCCCCCACTGGCACAGAGACTGTACAGGAAGGAAACAAACACAAACCACAGAGCAGTTGAGCTGCTGATGTAGCACAGATAAACAAAACAACAATCACAGCAGAACAGAAAGAAATGTTCTCCAAACAGACAAAAAAACCCAAACAAACTTAAAACATCTACATTATTTGAAACAAACGCAGTATTGTTCATGGTGAAATCCATCTTTTCCAGGTTTAGTCATCATCTGATGGTAGGGATGGCTGCCTTTTGGTCATTCTTAAGCCAGTGATGAAGCTGATATTCAAATTTATTTTTCTTTTGCTTTGGATAAAATACACTTTATGCGTGTGTTAAACAGGACAACCACATATGATGCAAATTCAAGACTTTTTTTTTTCATTTTTAGTGCTGTCTGGAAAGTAAAACCAGTTTCTTTGGCCCTGACATGGTAGGAATCATGATTGTCATTTTTCTGTTAGTGTTGTCTGAGCTGTAGCCGTTGGCATTGACACAGAATGGTAGCTACAAGTGTTTGTTAGTGGACAGCCTTTTGAATCAGGCCTGGTTTCATTGTATTGAAATCACAACTAGTTTCATTGACACAGAGAGATGTGAAGTAGTCCAAGGCAACAACTTATCAGACAAGACGGTGAGTTTTGAGACAAGACATAAAGACAGTAAAATTTAAATCTGGATCTGGTTTTATTGTATTGCAATTTACAAGCCTCCACCCCTCCTAGTGTGCTTGCTTATACTTGATATTTTTTCTGCAAACCTGTGCACAGCTCATTGCAAAGTCATCCAGTGAGAAGTTAAACACCCAGCCAATGAGAATACATAACTTTCATCCTCAGCCAATGAAAAAACTGCAAAAATCAGCCATTCATAACTGGTTTCATTGGTGGGAGAGGGTGGGAGGGAAGAGTGAATGTGTGAGATAAATGCATGGTGGTCCAAAGCAACATTTAAAAAAAATTGTCAGCAAAAGACAAGTATACAGATGGTTACTGTGCTCAAGTTTCACCTTGCCTATGAAGGTGATGGGTAGTATGGGAGGCTGTATCCCTATTAAGACTCCATGTAACACTTGGGTGAAGCAGATTTTAAAACAGTTGGTTTCCAAAATTTAGTCATGTAATTGGAAGCTTCAAAAATCAGTCCTTAACATTTTTTAATGCACATTTAAAAATACAATTTGGAGAAGTGTGTCTCTTATGCTTTTTTTTTTTTTTTTAGAAACCTTCTCAGTTCCTGCTACTGTTTTCTGCAGTGGGACGACATTAATTACCATCATTCAACAGAAAGGTAAATCAAATTATTCTTTGTAATATGTCATTCTCTGGAGGGAGCACTAATACTAATTTTTACTAAGTTTTTTTGGGTTTTTTTTTTTCCCAACGTGAATGTTTTTTAAGAAAGATTGGGACCCAACTGCATCAGGCTGAGCGATGATATGAAAGAGTAATGGTGTTATTTTTATATGAATGCTGACAGTTATAATTTATTTGGATGGTGGTGTGCTTGTCTGTGTGGGGACATGTTTCTGGATTTTTTTTTTTTTTGTTTTTTGTCTTGGTCTTGCATCATATTTGCTGGTCCTCAGTCAGTGTGTCTGTTCGGATACAGATTTTGATGAGGTTGCCACAGAACAAATGCACAGTTGAAGCACCTTTTTTTTTTTTAATGTTGGTTTCAACTGACTGATGCATAATGGTTGGGTTTGTGATCCAACTTGTTCTGTTTATTATGTACATTGTAACATGCAATTCAGTTTTGTATTTTTTTTCCTCTTTTGGTTTCTGGGGTCAGAATCTAAAACCTCTTTGTTTTTGCTCCCCCTTCTATTTTTTTTTCCTTTGATTAGTTTAATTTCTTTACGCATAAAAAAAACCCAACAACAACAAACCCACAGTTGTCGCTTGTTCGTAATTTCCTTTGTTTTGTTGTTGTCACATTATGCATAATGATTGAAGACATTGCTTGGTTTTATTTATTTTGTCCCGATTAATGGAGACTCATGGTTTTCCTATTTTCCCCCTCTCCAGTGTATCATAATTTGTCCATGACTGTAACTTTATTCTCAATACAGTGTAGATTTTAGTTGTGTATTTTCATTTAGTTAACAATTCTGAGCATTTTCTCTCTTAACATTTGTGAATATATGGTAAAGGCATAATTTATGAATGATTATGGGACTTTGTTTCTAGTGCACGTAGCAATTTCATCACTGCTCAACTGTTATATGTATATTCAGTATTTTATTGTACTGTCCTTATTCTTCTTGCTTTGGTTGTCTTCTTGGTCATACATTTTTGGTTTTTTGTGGTTCATATTAAATTTCTTTTCAATTTCAGTTGCGTTTTTGTTGTTTTTGTCTTCAGCATGTGTCGTGTTTGGTTTTTTGAGTCTTTTTTTCTTTTTTACCTTTTCATTCTCGCTTTGTCTTTTCCTTTCTGTTCCTCGTGATTGTCACTTAATCTGTTGAATCAATGGAGAAATATGTATATTCCATTTTTACTGGCATACGCAGTTTAGCTTTGATAAAAATGGAACACCAGTCGTTAAGAAATGGTCATAAATGTGTTGATATTCTTTCCCCAGTCATATGTTCTTTTGACACTATTTAGTTCATGTAACTCTCCCTACTGTGTTATTAATAGTAACATGTGATGGTGCAGTTTCAAGGCTCCTAAACTGCTTCAATTGCTGTTGATATCTTTTACAGTTTGTCGAGCTTTTGTTGCGTGGAGCATGCAGTTGTTCGCTTATCATCTAATCCTTCCCCATACCCAGAAATAACTTTTTAACCACCATTAATTTATTTAGCTGTAATTTTTCTTTACGGCTTTCTTTTCAAAGCAAGTCAACATTCCTCGATTCCAATCAGCTGCTGCTTATTTTTTTTTATAGAAAGATTGGAAAGACTTCATCGCAGGAAATGTGCCAGTCACCCTTCATTTTTTGAAGTGTTAAGATGACACAAAAGGTAGAAGATTCATTACTTGTTTGTTTACCTATCTATTCTTTCATTTACTAAGCAGTGTATTAAACAGTGGCATTCTCACATCATTCTAACATAGCTACGCATTTCCAGGTTTTATCCATGTCTGCTGTAAGTTTTTTTCTTGGAAGTACTGTGCTGTATCTTAAAGAAGCTTAAGTTATTGTGTTTGGGTTTTTTTGGTTTTTTTGTGGCCTAATTTCGATATTAAGTGCAGTGGCTGTTGCCAAGAGGTGAGTGCCTATGACTTCCTGGTTTGTTAAATATGATTCTTGTTAAAGAAGGCTGCAGTGTTCACACACACACATACTGTGTCATTTTCTGAGAGTCAGAATATGTAGCTGATAGGTTTGCACACCAGTTAACGATCGTGTCTTTTTTATGAGGTTGCCTGTCATTTGTTCCTTAAAAAAAGAAAAGAAAAAAAGGAAAAAAAAAAAAAAAAAAAGAGGCTGCATTATGTAGTGGAGAAAAGGCCGACATATGCTTTCTTTGTTGTCACATGAATCTTGTTTACATCCGTTGTGTTGTCATGCCTACCACGTAAAAAGAGAAATTGTCAGCAAGAGAAGATTAAGAACTTTGTTGATAAGTCAACACTATCCGATCTTCCATTGGGGAAAATTATTGTTGAATAGCAGTTTAGATGGCGATCACTGCAGATCAGTGTTTTCAAGGTCACATCATCATGCTGGCGCATTCGAGAAGGTATGCTGCTTGGCAAGATATTTCTGGACTTTTTTTTTTTTTTTCTTTTTCAAATGTAGTCTCAAAATACGATTGTCAAGATGTGTGGTGATCTTTATTTAATAATCATTATTTAGGGAACTTTCGTTTGTTAAGGAGGGAAGTTTCATTTCTCCCCAAGCCATATCTCTGCTGATCTCATTCATCTATAAGCAACCTACTGTATGGACATTTTGATGCTACTGTTGAGCGCAACATGCACTGACTGGCAAAACTAAAGCATTCCCGTTTGGCGTGTGTCTTTTTCCTGACCTAAAATACCCTCATGTCACAGTGTACTGCAGAGGTTTACTGAACTATTTGGCGTAGTATGTGTATATACAGAGTGCTCGTTTTTCTTTGTCCCTTTGGGTGAGTACAAGTTGTTGAAGAGTTCATTTTTCATTCTTCCTTTTACACTCTTATTCTTTTTCTCGCCGGATGTTCATTTACGGAGATGAAGACAAGAATCGAGTGCTTAACCTTTCAGACAGTTTGTATTGAGGTTGCCTACTCCAGAGATATATTCCATGAAATTATTTTTCTTCTGCAAATTGCAAAGTGTTTTTAATGGCTGTTTCATTCTTGAAGCTCTCTCTCTCTCTCTCTCTCTCATTTTAAATCAAAGAAACTTGAATGCTAAATGCTGTAAACGAACTGATTTCTATCAGGTCTTATTTTGTTAATTTACATCCTTTCATAAGCTAACGTAAAAATTCCTGCTGGTGACCTTTATGATGAATATGTGACGGTTTGGAATGGGGTGGGGTGGGGGGTTGGGAGGGAGATTATTTTTCTTTCTTTTTCTTGGCGTTGAAACTGTATCCGTGTGTCCGTGTTGATGTTTCACTTGCTGGGCCTGAAGTCCATGCGATATATATGCAATATTCCCTTTTGGCGAGCGGGCCACCAGTGTTGTTTGGAGAGTCCGCTCCGTCGGTATAGATCTGTCATGTGCGTGTGTTGATGTGCCCCTGCTCGCTCTGTGCCCCTTATTGGCTGTCTCACTGTTGTACGTTTGCGTCTAGCGGTTTCTCTCACGGTAGACCAGGTCCTCGATCTGCCAGTTCCACAGTCGGTATAGCAGTTTGAAAGGGTCCACACAAACAGGTTATTTGGATTGAAACTGAAACGTTAAATGGATTAAATAAAAATAAATAGATAAAGATAAGACTCTTTGGCAGTTTCACCAATGGACATTGGCCACAAAACTGGAGGGATAGCAGAAGCTGGTCAGTAAATGGATTATTGTCAGATATGCCACCCAAAGCTACTGTTTTCGAAAGGAGCATCTGTGCAACAAGTTGGTGTTAAACGTGAGTGATGTCCAGGCAGTTCTTTATGGAAATGTTGGCTAACTGTACAATTTAGCAGATATGGCATCGGGCATAAGTCGACCCGAAATAACCATTTTGTTGAAACCGAAAATAATAGTATCCCTTCTAATACACAATTTCTTGCTTTCCCCATATATATATCCCTTTGCTTCCCCCCTCTCCTCTTGACCTCGTTTTTTCCCCCTTTGGCACTAGTGTCGACGGTTAGCCTTTACCCTGAACATCGTAGCTTCGACAAATCGTTGCAACAGACCTAATGACGCTGGAAGGTTTATGAGAGCGTGTGCAGAGCCCAAGATGCCCTCAGGCATCGATCGACTGGGACGAGCTGTGTCAGACTGAAAGGTGCTCAGCCAGGGCACGCCGACGCTTCCTTGTTCTGCTGACACAGAAAAGCAGCTGACGGCTGTGCTAGAAAGGAAATCGTTAGCTCGCCTTCAGCAAAGATGCATTTATAACTTGACAGGCAGGTTTCAGGCCGTGGGTGGAACTTACTGCTGGCATGATCGCGCTGCTGTTCTTTCCTGGTCTCTCCCGGCTCGTCCCGGGGATACTATTCAGTCTGAAACAAACATCATCATCCTCAATTAACAAGAGAATTACGCCCACGGGCACAGACATGCGCACGCACACACATGCAGTAATTCTATACCAATCATACACATAACTGGCCTCTTTACACCAAAACTAGTATGCCCGTCACTGGAATCTACTGATTTTAACGCTCACATCCTGAAATAACCATGATCACCATGTCTTTTCAAGATTGTAAATTCCTTGAAAAATAACTTTTATGTGGGAGAAGGGGTGGGCGGGGGGAGGAAAATTATAACTATTGCTCTGTCTGTGTCCTGGCTTCCTAAGCAAAACAAACCCTCGTGTTGTCGCTGCCCAATGTAGTCGTGTCTTTCGTCTTGTCTGACTAACGGATATACTGCTGCCCGCGATCATTGTCTCTCAACAGCGTGTGTCAGTGTTACTGTGTGATGCCATCATCCTTGTATGTCCTCCCAGTCGTGCTCTGCCCCCATCCGTTTCTTGACTGTGACAGGTGCGTAGATGTCTTTATTTTCCATGTGTACATAATTAGGTGAGGGTCCACTTGCCTGTCTGTACAAACTGCCCCCATATTTCCACGATGTTTTGTTTGTCTCAACTATTTGTGCGTAATAATATGAAGATGAACACAAGGATTAACACAAATATGGGCAGTAAACTGTCGTGTGAACACTCGGTTTGAAAACGTTTATTTTAAACTACGTTATAAGGAAGGTTTCTCATTCTACACACAAAAAAAGCGTTACCGGACAACTGAGTAAATGTACCTGACCCAATGCTGCTACTGTGACTGCCACTACTGCTGCTGTTAATACAGATAATTACGCTTCAGCACAGCTGAAAGAGTTTCAAACATAGATATATTATTAGTATAAGACTTTCAGAAAAGCACAGTATTAAAACTGTCTTAAACAGTAAGTGAATTTAGGCAGCAGTCGGATGTTATTGCCGCACTTGTTGACTTGTGTATTTTCTGTGAATGCTCCACGAAACTTTGGTTTTACTAAACGATCAGAGTATACAGATTTACTTATTCTTTGACAAAGACGCGATTCTAACACAAACATTTTTCCCACTCAAGACAGAGCAGCCAGGCTTATTTTACGACACGTTACAGTAAACCAGGATGTTCCTTACGTCTTATGAAGACAGTATTTTAAAATCATATTAACAAAGGAATTTCACAGGCCAGGCGTATACTTTTTCACCAGTTGTATTTAATGTTTAACATACTGTGAATCTGGAAGATTTCATTCGCTTTCATGCATGAATCGGGTCTTAAACTTCCAGCTAATCAAACATTCAGAGTGAAACTATAACCATCTGCCATAATGTTTATTACGTTTCACAGCAATAAAATTAAAACGACAAAAATATGAATGTAACAGAACATTGGAAATGTTATTTTTCCACATTAACACAGGTATTGCAGAACGCATTTCACAAGTGCTGAGTGATACATACCATACACAATGCAAACTTTATTTGAGCCACTCAGTTAATCGCATAACATTGATGTTTTTTGTATTTTTTTTTTTAAAGACTTACACGTGGCAATATGCGTATTGGTTATGTAAAATGCCACACATTCCCTTCTTCTGTCCAGTGACTGGTGAGCTCGTTTTTTAAGAAAATTCGACTTAAAGGACTATTCAAGTCTTTGTCCATACCTCTGAAGTTGGTTATGTGTGCGCCTAGAATACTGCTGACGATTGTGTGGGCATGAATTTGAACAGCAAAAACAGAGCTTCCTTGTTAGGACGATAATTTCGTGGCACTGAATATGAACACTTTTTGTCAGTTTGTCAACGAAAACAGTGCTGGCCAGTTGTTCAATTAATTACATGCATGCATCTTACAAAGTGCACGTTGTCCAGGCATTGCATACTGTTGGAAAGTGATTGTGTGTGCAAATAAGATTAATTTGATAGGAAGAAAGAAATTTCAGAATGTTTTAGAAGACGATTACAAATAAACATCAGGCAAGACTTCAAATTTTCGAAAATTATTATTATTTCAACACACAGGACTGCAGAATTAATGTCAGCTTCGACTATCGGACATTTTAAATAAATTGTAATGCTGCATTCTTTATAATATAGCGTTTTGTAATTTTTTTTCAGGCAAATCCTAGAACTTGCTCACAACTATAATTTTCTGGCCTAATTACCACTGGCAGAAATACATTACAAACTAAACATTGTGATTTGAATACAATCGATTATTGTACGTGTTTGCCATGAACCGCCAAAGCGGACTTTTAAATCTCTTGAGTTTCTGAACTCTTATACAATGCAGTGCAATTGTACTTCGTGTGCCAAATGTGGTCTTGAATATTTTTACATACACGACTTTTAACTTGTCGGTCCCGACTTCATGCGGGAATCTGTGTATATGTGCGCGCGAGAGAGAGAGAGTGTGTGCGTGCGTATGACATGTAAGCCAGTTTCCGATTGACTTATTATTGAGGAATATCCTCTTGGTCGCAGACTCAGCATCACAGACATACGCTCAGCAGACAACAAAAGTTCCGATAGTTTTGAATCATTTAACTTTTGTCCTGAGTGCTAGAATTAGTGGTACTGATAGTCATCCGTACGCTTTCGATTTTGTGTCGTTTGTGTATTGCTTTAGAACAACAAAGAGTAAGCGAATTTTGTCGACATATAACTGTGTTCCTGGCGTTCGTTTTGTCTGCAGTGACTTGTTGCATCCGTTCGAGTCGTTTTGAAGGTCATACTCTGATGGAGTTGAGCCTCTTTTTGGTACATTTTCCGAGTTTAATTGTTTGATGTTGCTTGTTTCATTGTACGTGTATAATTATCGTTATCACCTTGTTGACTTTTGAATTCATTCCAAGGCGTCAGTTGATTAGACGCACCAGGCCTCAAGCAGAAATGAGGACGCGCTGCCTGATCTTCCCCGCTGCTATCCAACGTCAAAGAAGTGGCCTGTGTCAGAACACCCTTCTTAACCCAAACCGCCCCCTTCCCTTCCCCAAATAGATTCCAGGGGAAAAAAAAGACTTTAAACAAAGTCATCTTCACAAACCGATATCTGAATCTGCGGGAAAACGCTGTGAACTGAGAGGGGAGGATAAGACATTGTTTGCTAGTCAGATAGGCCCCGGGCCCACGACATGCTTTCACGCCATCAAGAAATAAACACGGAAAGAAGGGTCCCCATCTCCATGTTGGACTGAGCTCCACACGAGGGTGGGTTTAGATCGGGAGAATACTTCTTCCTCAATGCCCAGAGAGCAGCGACGGTTTACACTCGGCATATTCGTAAGTATGCACGGGATCCTTTAGACGTTTAGAAACAACCGTCGTTGAACTGTTGTACTCTTGTTGCAGAAAATATACAGCCGTGTGAACCTCCTTGCGTTGGATGGCACAGAACTGACGTGCTAGTTTTTGACGGTTAACTGGAGTTATGATTTGACATTGAATTATACATTTTCTCCAAGGTCATAACTATATGTTATTCAGACACACTTAGCAAACAGATGCTTTGTTTTTTGATGCAGTGTCCAGACTCTAGACAAACATGACTCCTTTGAGACTGAAGTCTAGCAGTCGAGTTTTTACTGCCGCGTAAGCAGCGTCATAGACTCAGAGACATAATTTAAGATATAGTAGGCGTTATTGATTGTGATAAGAAAAAAACGCTGCTACTTGGACGTTAACTTCATATTGTATCGATAAGAAACAAACAGTTGTTTGAGGCAAGTAAGATACACATTATATTCAATGCAGGTGCGCATAATCAGTATGAGAAAGCCGAACATTTGTGATAATGCGGTTAAATTATTGTAAATAGCAGATATGATACTCGTTTAGGATGGTGTGTGCATATTGGCACGTAATGTACATGTGATAACATTTTAAAATAAGCGAGGTAAAGGATGTATTGTTAGAATAGTGATTTTACCATAAGACATTATCCAGGAGTTATTTATTTATCTATTTATTCATGTCCCTGAAAAGAGTACCCAGAAAAAGTTAGAGCTGAAGAGACCGAATCATTGACGGATGATGAATACAAACGAAATGTGCGATAGTTGTTCGCACTTTGTGCTTTCTATTTGTCATAACTTGCTAAAGTACTTCACATTTGTCATAACTTGCTAAAGTACTGCACAGCATGTCATCGAAAGTCAACCAAATACGATTGCAGTAATACAAAGTCGCCGGTGACATCTTGCTTCAATGTATCATACCAGCAAGAAAACTTGATAGCAATTCGTATTTGGCCACTTTGTTTCAGAATTGGTTAAAACAATCATCTGATTCTCACAATGACGACGGAATGATGATGAAACGCACGTACAACATACCAAATGTGTGGGGTAAAAATGTATATTCACTGAGAAACAGCACAACAGGTGCATTAAAACTGGTGGAACGAAATCATTTTACGCCGCATGTAAATACTTGTTTGAACCGACAGTAATCTAGCCCCCCCCCCCCTCACCCCCAATTTCCCTGCCCCCCCTTCCCCCTGTATGTACACCCCCCTGATAACAAAACTACCATTCCTATAATTATTACTATTGTGATGCGGTCGTCGTATCTCGGTATTGTTTGTTCTGTAAGTGTGCTTTTCTGTCACAGTGTACAGGCCGCGAAGTCCGCATGGGTGCAACTCTCCAGCCTGGGATGTCCAGTATTGATCTTGTTCAAAATTACGACGACCCCAAAACCTGCTAAAATATACAGGCTGCCCCCATACCCCTCTTCGTCCCGCCATCCTTTTCTTTTGACTTTAAAAACAATGTTTTTTTTGGGTTTTTTACGAGTATACCCCTCAAGGAAATATCGCATCTGCTGAAAATCGTCCGGGTATTGGAACGTTCAAACAATTCCTTTATTTCTCTCGCTTTTTCTCCAAGACATCAACCGTTGCACCGATGTGTTCCGAAATATTCCTGCAAGGAATGCACGCACACGAGTCAAATTTCTATTTTCTTTTATCGTTCATTTCAGCCAGACTTTGTGCCTGAGGATTTTCATGCTGTTCTTAGTAACAGGAAAGCAGCAGCCACACGATGCTTAACGATCGTGATGAGAATATGCACTGGAAAAACAGTCCGTGCCTGTTAAACAGTCTGTTTTAATCACAGTGTCTGGTTTATTCATGTCTTTCGCTGCACTGATTTGAACACGCAACTGAATTGCTCTGAAATAAGTAAACATTGTTCTTCGTCTCTTTATTTATTTATTATTATTTTAACACAAGAAGCTTACTCGCACAGTAGGCCCATAAACGGTTATCTTTTGTCGAAGAAGAAGAGAAAAAAAAAAACGGAGAGGGAGGAATGCTGAAACCGAAAGCAAAGCCAACTCTAAGAGTGCCGCGTCTAGTAAACTGTCATTTGAATGAATAATGGATGATGTCTCGGGGCCCCTGGTTTTGCCAAGACCCCACGCCCGTGTCTGGGGAAACAACCGTGCTGATCCGGTTGCTTGCTTTCGTCAGAATGGACAATGAAGGCCATTGTCCGGCAGTCCAGGGCTTTATTTCCTGTGGCGAGTTCTCGTGATTTATCCCCAAAAATACAACAGAAGAGCGTAGGAATGAGAGAAAAAAAAAAAGAAAGTCAAGATTTTGTAGAGTCCTACACTGAAGTTGGAAGTCCTGGCCTTGAACTTTGTATAATCAACAATTGTTTGCATAATTTTTAATCATGAAGTAAATTATTCTTATTTTAATTCTATAGAATAACCAAACTGACAATCAAGAGAAAAAAACACGAAAATAAAGAATGTTAACTGAATTTTGAAATCATACGGTTCAGACTGAAGTCGGACAGACTAAGGACGATTTCTGTCACATGACAGGATCACGATGTAATTGCGTTTCAATACTGGTTGATTTTTTAAGATATATGCTGAACGGTTTTTTGTGTGTTTTTTTTCCGATAAGTTGTCCAATTGACAATGAATGCTATTCATACCACTGCATTCGATCCTTTGAAGTAGCTTCGGTGCTGTTGACTTCTTTTGGTGATCATCAATGATGTTGTGAAGCTAAAAGTCGCATGGCATGACATATTTTGAACAGCATCGACGAAGAGAAAGGAACTTCTACAGAGAAAAAAAAATCGTAATAAACTGTTCCCTCTGTCAAGAGGTTTGACATAACAACGACGATGCAAACCTTTGTTCGACTCTGTTCATTGCGAGGGCTGAAAGATGGTCAAAAGAGATTTCTGTCAAGTGCGTGAGAAAAGCATTTGTTTTTGACAAAGAGAAAACTCATGAACTTTCTGTCAAACACACGAACAAAATACACTCAACGTTGACTGCAATAACAGTTTAACCACCAAAACCTCGCTCGGAAGAAAGCGCTGGGTTTTCTGCTATCTATATACTACGTATGTAATATTGTACCAAGTTGTTTGTTCGTTTCTTTTTCTGTTGTCTGCATCAAACAAGCTATATTTAGACTGTTGTTGTCTTTGTTGACTTTGTAGTTTGGTTGTATTGCAATATTTGTACTTTTACATGTGGAAACATTTACAAAAATAAAGAAAAAAAATCTTAACTTGTGTGTTGCCGTTTCTTGATCATTTTGAATTCGACTGCATACTGCGTCTTTTGATCGAGCTACGTTTTTTTGCAGGTTTTGTTTGGTAACGAGAGAGACAATGGGGATATAATCATGGAACGAGGTTGCGAATCTTCTTAACTACTGTTATATACACATATTAAAACAAAATAACATTTATGAAATATAAAAAAAAGAAAGTGCTTACCTTCCCTCTCCTTCATTTTACCCCTTCATCTTCCTTTACAACAAGCGAGAAAAATAGTTTGGGGTGGGCAGGGGGACGTCAGTACAATTCTGCCTGTCTGTCTCCTTATCTTTTATCCTGCTGTCATTGTTTTCTTTCTTTTCAGTTCTTTTCTCATATATATTAAGTTCTTCGATAGCATCCGTAATTAGTAGACCTGTACAGATTACGAAATGGGATCGCTTGTAATCAAACGCTGTGTGTGTAATCACAGGAACGAATCAAGTCTTCGACTCTCCTTGAAAGAGAGGGAGAGAAAGCATCAACGTTAGAGACTGATGGTGCACTCACAATTTTCTCAACTGACACGTGTGTTTTTCTTTCTTTTGTCTTTTTTTTTCAAGACATTGTGTCATTGGTCTGCATTCGTCGCTGCCTTGATGATTAGAAGTACAATAGTAACCATAAGGGTATACCTACAATTATGCATGGATGGTTCTTTACGCTTGATTAAACCGATATTAGAGTGCAACTAACCATGACCACCATCTTACAGCGCGTAGCAAAGTTCAAACCTATTTTGACAGCGAAAGTTCGGCAAGAGAGTTTAACACTCGGATAAATATCCACAGAGCAATGACTTCCTTAATTTGCAACGTCGGCTGCACAGCTTTGTAAGCCAAGGAGTGAAAATAAATGCTAAGTGATTAAGCGATGTCCATTTTGGGCACGTTTTATTCGCTTGTTCCTTGCCGCACTGTGATGGGCCCCCAAACTTGGGTTTTGATTCAATGTAACAAAACCAACTCGATGTTGTCACATAAAACATGAATTGTCTGCGTGTCCGAATCAAGATTTCGCGGATTTCCAAGTTGAACAAATTCACATGATTTCGCGAATTTCCAAATTTAACCAGTACGATTGGGGGGTACTTTTAAGTGATGTCGCTGATTTCTGACCAGCAGTAACGCAGTCCAGAGAAAGGAATCCAAATAGATCATGGTTACTGTCATCCTGACCTTATTCAGCTCAGTCTTAGTGAGGTGACAGCTCTTCACGGACGTGCATACTCAGCAGCAGTCGGAGGGCTGAACGTGATAAGGTTCGGCAGAGTAACAGACACTGACTATAGCGATCCAAGCCCCCCACCAACCCTCCCCCATCCCCCGGTTCCCCCCACCCCTTCGTCGTCCTCCTCCTCCTCTCCCCCTCTACTATGTGGTACACACGTATTATATACGTGTTATTTCAGTGTGCCATGCAGACTGAACTAATGCGGTTACAATCAATACCCCCTCAGTTCTTTCTTGACAACAAACGTGACAGGAAGGAAGTCTTGTCTCACTGGCGAAAACATGACCAAAAATTGGGCGTGGGTGATGATATTCATCTCCAATGTGAGATTTCCCATGTGACCATGGCTGGGTGAGATAGAGCGGGTGAAAGCTGGAGGGAAGGAAGGGGGTGGGGGGTGGGGGGGGGAGTATCTATCTGCCTGCTGTATGCATACTACTCAACACTCGCTAACACATTGAAAACATTGTGATAAGTGAAATATTCCATTCAAGACAAACCAGTAAAATCATGTGCCTTGTCCAGAAATATGTAAATATGAAAATTCATTCGTGAAACTTTTGGAAGAGTGGGTAACAATGAACACACAACAATCGCTACCCCTGAAAGCGACCATAAATACGGTATGGGAGGAAAACTGATCTTATTCGATTAATGGGAACTAGAGCGGAAACATCACACAATGAGCCTCGATGACAGCCATACGACGCTTTCTCATGCTATAAATAATGCTTTATATCTGCTGCTGAGGAATCCTGTTTACTTTTCCGATCTCCCTGGTCAACATATGTGCAGACCTGCTAGTGCCTGAACCCCCTTCGTGTGTATACGCAAGCAGATGATCAAATACACATGTTAAAGATCCTGTAATCCATGTCAGCGTTCGGTGGGTTATGGAACAAGAACATACCCAGCATGCACACCCCCGAAAACGTAAAAGCCCACTCGTGTACATACGAGTGAATGTGGGAGTTGTAGCCCACGAACGAAGAAGAATAATTCCTCATGGAGAGCGATCCCGAGCTCAGGTAAGGTAGGAGGAGGCTGGTTGTCACATGCTTGCACAACTCGTCCAGTGATGTCCCTAACATGTTCAACGGGATTCAGATCCAGAGAACGCGCCGGCCGCCCCATTCGTTCGATTCCCTCGCCCTGCAGGTACTGGTTGACTATACGAGCACGGTGAGCGGAGGATTCAACACGTACAGGTGGCTTTGCTGGCCTTACCTCAAGAGCTCCGGCCATCCGCGTTCCCTTGACCTCCCAAGCCAGACGCAATGTGCCAGAGAACATAAAGCTTCGAGTGCAGCTGGTTGGGCCCCTGTTTTGTTCGGCGACGAGTCCAGGTTTTGTCTGGACGTGACAAATCGCCGCTGGAGAGTGTGGCGACGACAAAGGGAAGTGATAAAAAAACTCTAGGGAGAGCTGGGCAGTACAAGATCTTCAGAGAAGAAGCCCCCCTCAGTCAAGTGTTTCGGCCTTTATCTCCTTTAATACAGCATACGTGGTTCAACACATGGTGGAGGTTCACTCATGGCACTGGGTGGAATTTCTATGCAGGGCAAAAACGACCTGTATGTGTTGCCAAATGGCACCATGACCACGGCCAGGTACTGTGATGAGATCTTCCACCCCGCCGTCAGACCCTGCGATGGTGTCAATGGTCCGCTTCATTTCAACGGACAAGAACACCCACCCATCACCGTGCCCCTTTCGCCAACCAGTACCCGCAGAACGAGGGACTCAAGCAAACTGGAGGGGAGCCAGCGCGTACTTCGGTCATGAATCCCACTGAACATGATGGGAAGTCACTGGAGGAGCCGTGCCGTGCATCACCTTTCCTGAGCTCGGGACCGCTCCCCATGAGGAGTGGGACAGAGTTCCCCAATAGTTTCAGTTTCAGTAGCTCAAGGAGGCGTCACTGCGTTCGGACAAATCCATATACGCTACACCACATCTGCCAAGCAGATGCCTGACCAGCAGCGTAACCCAACGCGTTTAGGCCTTG
This sequence comes from Babylonia areolata, assembly GCF_041734735.1. Classification (NCBI taxonomy): domain Eukaryota; kingdom Metazoa; phylum Mollusca; class Gastropoda; order Neogastropoda; family Buccinidae; genus Babylonia; species Babylonia areolata. The sequence continues at coordinate 6,727,298 of NC_134878.1, read as the reverse complement.
AGAAAAAAAAAAGAGAAAAAAAAGGGTGAATAAATAATAGATAAGCTTACATAAATAAATAAATAAATAATAATTATAATATTAAAAAAGGTAATAATAATAATAATAATAAAAAAAATATTAAAAAAAAACAAAACAAAAAAACAAAACAAAAAAAAACCACACATAAAAAGGAATGCCAACAGCACCCGGTGTTCCCAGGCG